>NC_135870.1:21793492-21913492 GCF_031162955.1 Sander vitreus
CGTTCTGAAAAGCTGTACATATAAATACAGAAGACCCTTATTTTTTCCATTTATTATTGGAGAACTCATTTCCTAATAGAAACAGCGTGCTTTTCCTCTTTGCCTGGTTTTGAATTAGCTCAGAGTTGAGTCTTGTTGTTCCCAAATATATTACTCCTTTCTGGTTTGCTTGGTCTAATTCATTTCTACCCTACTTGATGTGCTTTGGGCTGCCTTAGTGGAATGTGCTTGTTAATATGGTTCATTGGATTTAAAAAGGTACAAATAAATAATATTAAGTTATGTATTCTTGTGTTCTGTTATATCAGTCCCCCAGTGGTTATGGAATTCTGTAATCTATTTTCATTTCTATTTTTGTTTTAGCATAGATGTACCGTCTTAAGGACCGCTAGCACAACCAAAACAAATTTAAGGTTCTGTACGATAAATTGTAGATAACAGCGAAAAATCTTTATAGTTTGTCACAACTGCCTTTCCACAGCTGTTTTAAAAAAAGAAAAAGATTAAATCAAATTTACCAATCTGATTTAAACTGACTAAATCCATTACTGCAAACATTTCCTTGTCTTTTCTTAGTTTTTGTGAAAGTTTTGCCTTCAAGAATCAGAAACTTGGGCCTCCTTAAAGGCGTCCTATGTAGTCAGTATCGCTTTACTGAAGGTACACACAGCGTTCAAAGATGGCCCCTCCTCCCCGGCACGGAGCCAGAGAGAGCACAGCGGTGGTCGAGCGAGCTAGAGAGTGAATGAAGAGAGGGAGCGCCGAACATAGCAGTAAATCAGACGTATAAAACCTTATATTCTGATTGATTACACCGGTTACGTTCTAAAGCACAAAACAAACGTGTGTATTACGCCTGTACGATATTGGAAAAAACTTACATTGCGATATTTTCTTTCCCTGCGATATATATTGCGATATGAAAAAAAGACACATTTTTACAAGCGGACATAAATAGCCCTATTTAGAAATACTAAATCATTCTCAACTACTGGGGTGATTTTGTAGGGGAGTGCATCTACAAAGAAAATAAAAATGAAAAAGGAAATTCTTATGTGAACCCGTCTTTGTTGAACTGTAATGCTTTACAAACACCAAAGCAAGTAAGCGCTGTGACTACTCTTCTGAAGTGATTTTAGAGAGGGAAATTAGGAAGAAATGCACTGGTTGATCAAAATTGATCATGATTGTTGGTTTGCTGTGCATGCAGAGCCTGCATGTCACACTCTTGCAACAAACTGTGTATCCAAGAGCACTTAAATCAGTGTAAATGACGTTATATCAGAAACAGACCGCTGTTGTAGATTAGTGTCACGTTTCCAGCGTCGCAGCTCCATCGAACCATAACGTTAGTTGGGACAGACGCCTTGTTTCTTTAGGCTAACTATGTTAGCTTTAGCCTGGCTGGTAGCAGCTTTCTGCGGTGAAAAATGGCCGGGATATGTCGTGATTACGCTGCATTAATCAGGTGATTTAGTTTGTCTTTGCAGCGAACATAACACACTGACTACTGTAGCTTCACTACATGGAAAAGCATGTGCATCACTGTGTCGGCGGCAGCTGCCGCTTACGGTACTTTTCTATACATGGGAGAGCCTCACTTCCCATAACAACCCCCCGTCGGACTAACGTTACGTCACATGACCACCTGTCTTAAAGAGGAAGGGTCGGCCGGTAACAATCATGGAAAAGGAGAACGGTGAAAGTTTACTTTTCTACTGTGTATGAATGCCGAGCTTCAGTGTGTGTGTGTGTGTGTGTGTGTGTTAGAGTTGTAGGTGCACGCTGTTATTGGCTGGGGGTTACACACCCACGTGGGGTACAAAGGCTCTTTGCTGACACCCATAAACATCCCACACTCAGGAAAATAAGAAGAAAAGAGAAAACACAGGCAGAGGGCAGGCTGTCTGCAGATACAGACACCACCACACAATTCTACTGGGTCAAAAGTGATGATTCATAGGGATTGCTTTTTTTTGTTATTATATACATTGTTTTTAGAATAACACTGCATATAATACGTTTTTAATAACCGGGAAAGAGGTAAAAGGAATGGAAATGTGAATGGATAGCATACTATTATGTCGTATTTTTTAGCCAGGCAGTGTATGCAGTGTTGGTTATTAACATTGCCTGGTTGTTGCATGGACCTTGCATTCTGTAACTGGAAAGTGAAAAGTTCAGAATAGGACACAGACCACTGGGGCAGATGGGAATGATGTCACTGCTGCAGGTTCAGACATCTCTAGCGAAACAACAACATGTATGTTTGTTTAACATGTATAAAGAAATGGCTCGGTCTTGTAAATTTCGTCCTCTTAAAAGAAAATAGACAACGTAAATCCGGATATCCTTTTTTTCCTCTTTGGAAAATAAAGGAATTTTTTTTTCTGGTCTCAGTGGAGGCAAGATGTGCACCCACTCCCCTCTCTTTCACAGGCATACTTTTTCATGGACATGTTTGAGCATGATCGGTGAGGTGCACAGTTTTTCCAACAACCTCACCCCCATCTTTGTGTATTTTACAGAGGGATCTTGATTGATTGCGGCATTTTTTACTGTCACAGCCTGCAGTAAGGGTGGATGTGTTTCCTGAACAATTAGGAGCATCTGGATTAGAAGTGTAGTCTTGCTGAAGTATGTTAAAGTTTTTCCTTCTTTGTGTTGTGGCTATTTTGAAAGATGTGGCACACTAGGATACGAGTCACGTTAGCTTATTTTGTCTTCCTCAGATCCAGGGGCAAATGGAAATGAGGAGTGAAAGTGTTGAAAAAGAAGGATTTTACTATCTCCCCTTGTTGTAGTTTCACTACAGGAGATGTTAAACAAATTCAGTGGTGTGTGACATGCTCCCAGAGCGGCCAAGAGCAGAGTGTACTTCTAGAGAAAGTGAAGTAACTGTTAAGTCATAGCAGCAGAGGTTAGACAGCCGCTCTGGAGTCTAAAGTTTATAGACCCTGTAATAATCATGGGTCTAATTATGGAACGTGTTACTATAAATCCACCAAAGTGTCCCCAGATCGTGTGATTGTCCTCCAATCTCGGCGTTCCAGCCGCCCGACTACGGCCACAATGACAAGCTGCTGTGGGAGGTGCAAGGCTTGTAGCGGTGACCAAGCAGGAGGTTTTCTGGGAAGGCTTGCGAGCCTCGCCCGGGCAACCGTATTCAGCAGCGATCTGCTGAACTCCAGGCCGCGCACTGATGTGGCCAGGCTCTGGTTTCAGTGGTTGTACATTGTTTGGGCTTTTCAAAAACAAACTCTTACTGGAATGGGACTGTGAGAAAACACAGTGTTCGGAACCTTGGTTTTTCGCAGGATCATTTAAAAAAAGCAATCATTTAGTGTTTTTATGAGAAAACGGGTTATGATGGGAAAAGGTTTTTTTTTTCTTCTTTTTTTGGGAATTGTGGTGTATGAGGTGAGAGAGGGAAGGCATAAAAGAGAGACGGCATTGAAAACGGGGCTTTTTGAAAAGGCCCTCACAATGCAGGCCTTGTGCTGTGATTTGGTCTGTCCTCACCGAGCTGAGCAGAGGAATGGAAAAGATTATCCGCAGGAATGTCTGGGGTGCCCTCAAACGGAGCGGGCCGCGTGACTGGCCAATAGGAGCGAGGCCTGCAGAGCGGCGGGCTAATTTTTTCCTGATGAACTCAGCCGCCTGCTCCACAATGCAGTCTGATTGCCAGGGCTGAACCCACATATGGTCTGTGTTTGGAGGGTCCAAATGACAGGACCAATTCTGCCTGGAGAGAAAAGGGGGTGGGGGTGTTGAACGTAGATGATTATTACTGACTCCCCCTCTTTTTTTTTTTTCTTTATTACATTAGGTTTGGATATGGCTGAGTGGTGTGCCGGAAACGCACCAACATAATCTGACGGTCCCGCCTGTAGTTTCTCACTACCTGCTGAGCTTAACCCACCAGGTGTGCTGTGCTTTTGTGTCATCGCTCTTTATTGATGCTGTTTTGTCCAAATAAATAGCCATTATGGCCAAAACCAAGCGACATTAGTGTTCACGGCAGTCCCACTTCATTACAGCGCCTCCGAAATGATCTCACTGCCTCACAAATTCTGCCAATTAATTTGGAACCCACTTACTATTCAGAGTACTTGGAAATAGCCCCTCCACCCAGAAGCGGGCCAGAGTTAACTACAGGGAAATGCAGGTGACACAGCTCCAACTCCGTGCAAGGAATGTGTCTCTATGCGCTCATTGTTTTTCTGTGTGGCGCTTTTTAGCATCAGCACAGCAGTAAAAAGCCATGTGGTGGGCCTCTGGAGAGAGGCAGCATGTGTTTGTAGACCTTGTGGTCACACAGCAGGGTTTGAAACTAGGGGGGGCGAATGAGGCTAAAGAGAGAGGTTGGGTGGGGGGTTAAAAAGTGACTCCCGGCTCCTCATATTTCCCATCGCGGGGTCCTGCAGAGGTGAGGAGGGTCACAGAGAGGGAGCTCGTTAGCCTCAGCATGCTCTGTTCTCCCCGCACTCTAATTGGCTGGCCGGAGTCGGCGCTCCCCCTGGCTGCTTCCTGTTAGGTCAGGAGCCAGAGGGGCCAGAGGACGCCAAGTTGCCGATTATGGGCCCTGGCCCCCATTCATTCAGAACACGCACTACAGATTATTTTGCATACACAAACTCCAACTTTCCAGACTCATCTGAAGTAGCAACCGGCTAATCCCTGCATTTTCTTAAAATGATAGTAGGAGGTTTACTGGAGGCCATAGGACTGGAGATTGTCCTAACTGTGATAAGAACTGCCAAACTGTTCAGTTAATTGGCTGTTTAAATTTATAGTAAACTTATCAGATACTGTGAGATGTATTGGCTGCGGTTCCCAAGATAAACAAACTCCTCATGCTGCTCTTTGAAATGATTTCGAAGTCCCTGATATTTGAAGGAGGCTTTATGCATTTCTTGTAAAAATGAAATGGGATTGAATGGGAAGCAGGAATGTAATCTAATGAAATGATATTATCAGGAGGAGATTTGAATGCCTTTCCTGGTCCCTTATATGTAAACATAAAAACAATGAAAGTGTGCTAAGATCCGGCTTGATGAGTATCCCTCCCTATTCTGTGATTTAACAAAACAGGGCTGCCTGTTGAGAAATCTGACATCTAATTGAAAAGAACTTTGTAGCAGCACATTTACAAAACTTCATGTGCCAGATAGATGTTCATAAAAATACAATTTCTTTGTCTATTTTAAAAAAATGGAGGTCAATTTTAAAAGGCAAAGTGTAAATATACATTTTTTTTATTTAATGTAAACTAAAAGGTCACAACTTTTTGTTTACATTTTAAAGCAATGTATTTGGCTTCATTTCTAGTTTATTTATTGCAGAACCAGTATGTTACGCCCCAGTCTAGGGGCGCCTTGGACACAACATGAAAAGGCCCCATCTTCCCCGTCTCCCAAGTAGCCATAAACAAGTATTTGTTTGAATATCGGCAAACTTATTTATTTTACAGAGAAAGAAAATATATAGATAACATATAGATATATTAGGCTTCAGGGTGGCCTACCACCAAAATAACAAACAAGCAAACAATCCTGTCTTGGAGATAAGAAATTAACCTAACAAACAAAAATGGCAAAAAGAATGACAATTAACTAACTAATTAAACAGGAGAAAACAAGATTGAACACACCTGGCGGTTCACCCTTACTAAACAAAAGAACCAGTACCTAATCTAAAACAAAGTTGAACAAAGCAACAGCGTGGCCAGTTGGGAGATGATGGGGGGGGAAGGGAAGAGGAAGAGGAAGAGGAGGAGGAGGAGGAGGAGGAGGAGGAGGAGGAGGAAGAGGAAGAATACCTGCTGCCCGCAGACGGCCACCATCTTGGCTCCTTATATATCAGGTGGTCCCCAGCTGCAGCCAATCACGAATTTGGGCATGAGAGCTTTCCACCAATGATCTCCCGGCTATGGCACACACCTATTTGCATATGAAATTGAAAACAAGAGAAAAAAACACAGGGCACACACGCATACACAGCAGACTAAAGAAACAATATGACCACAGTCATAACACAGTAAGATTTTGCAAACCCTCAAGTATAATGAAAGGGCAAAAATTAAGCCTGCATTCATTGATTTTTTTTTTTTGGTTACACATCCAGCAGACCCCGAACAACATTAGCATTCATTTTGGAGTCATGTTTCTGCCCAACTGACAAATATGCTGTATCTACTTTTAGCTCTGTATTTGGCTTGGCTTGGCTTGGCACGACTTGACTTGGCTTGGACTCAGTACAGTGGGCTTAGCCGAGCTTTTCTGCTGAAACAACCTCCTGGTAAGTTTGGAAACGTTGAAGGCTGCAAAAGAAAGATGCCAAAATTCCCCCATTTAGCTAGGAGAACTGTAGAGCTGCACTCTTGTGTCTACTAAACATTGTCAATTGATCCATTGTTATTATAAAAAAAACTTTGATTAATGCAGAATAATGCTTCACAATTGCATTACGCTCTTTGTACTGAGAACCATTAGTCCTTTTACGGAGATTCACTGCATACCCATAATACCTGTCCATCATACCCGCCAATGGGATCGCCCCAAGTGACACGGCCCCTGGTGCAGCAGCGGCTATGGTGCGTCAGCAGAGAAGGAGGTCTCCGTGCTGGCACAGAGTGACAGCAGCCAATCCACAGCGGGTCAGTCCAAATCAGAGCGACTAAGCCTTTGATAACTCTCTGAGCCTATAATCCCCCAGCAGCACCATCAGAGTGAAATGTTATCTCTATTGTTACAGCTCAATCTCAGCAGAGAGCAAGGTGAGCAGGCAGCTTTGGACCCGGGGGCGGCAGACAGGAAGTGGTCGTATCTCTGCTATCAAGCAGTCACTGTCATCTCCACGGTGTGATTGAGGGCGGTGGAGTTGAATTAGCATTTTTTTAACAGCTCTAATTCTCAAAGGCTATCATTATAAGTTTTTAAATTTGAATCATGGCAGCGCAAAGGACGCAGCATTTAAATTTTAAATGATCAGGAGTACAGCATAATTTAATGCCTAATGAATTTGTGAGCAGAATACAAATGTATCCATTGTTCCTTGTGTTACTTACAATCAGAGCGAGCTCTTTGTATTATTTCAAGCAGAAAACTGGCGCCTTTGTTTTAAATTCATTTTCTGTCGCATCCTTGTGTATATTTAGCTCGTCGATAATGTATTCTCTCGGAGGCAGTTTACGCAGATGATGGGAAGTTTCTCTCTGCCACAGATCCCAGCTCTCCAGGTTTACAGTAGTGTGTGAGGCTTTACATCTGAAAAAAAAAAAAAAAAAGAAACCCTGCATTTTTTATTAACATCAATTATACATGAATAAGCAAGTTCTCATTCTTCAGGCCCCATGTTGCCTAACACAGAACAGTATGTTAATCACGGTGAAGCGCGTTGGGTATGCTGCTGAAATATGTGGGCAAATTAACGAATGGCATGAATATATATGAATATGTACATCTTAACCCAGATATCTCAGTCCAGATTCTCTCTCTGCTACGGGCCAGCTGATAACACATCTTAAGCTGCAGTGTCCCTCCAGCTTTCTTGTCTGCTGAAGCCTGATCCTGAGTGCCATGTTTATATGAGCGAGGCTGACTAAGTGTTGGCGGGCACTGGTCTCCTCTAACCGGGGATAAACATTGGAGGATTGGGATATGAAAGAATTGCATGTGTGTCACATTTGCAAAAGAATAGTTGGGCTGGCTCACGACACGCTGCGCTCCACTCTGCAAACAAACTGTGGGAAATGTGTTCTTCATGTGCAGAGAAATACACCGCAGACAGAGATATACTGTGGGAATAAAACGAAGAAAAAAGTTATTTACTCTCAATAAAAAAAAAAAAAGAATGTCGTATTTGTTGTGATAGATGAACGTGATGAAGAACAAGAGTGCAAAGTAAGACGTGATGTTGTGAAATGCCATCCGTTACGGTGCCTCTTTTGTTTTGCCAAAAAGTTTGCGTACAACATCTGGATCAGCTAACAGCAGCAGGGCCAGCTATTTGGACGGGGCCAGACCAAAGGAAGAGGCCAATTTCTGTGATTTATTTATCATGTCTTATTTTCTCTCTGAACCACGAGTTTCCTGGTTGTTATGCTTTGCTTGCAACATCCGACGCCGCTTTGGTATCGATGGAAAACAGCAGCACAAGAATGCGGGAACATTTTTCTTGGCCTCAGTAACTGTAATGTAAGTTTTGCAGTTTGGACTTTAGGTCACAATGTTTGATTACGTGGCATTATACTTTCTTATTTCTCTTTTTATAATGTTATTTCGCTCTGAACCTTAATGTCACAGTAGAGTTTCTACCCCCTCAGTAAACTTCTTGTTTGTTCACTGGCCTGTGTGTTAAGTAGGTGGTAGGGAAGCTCAGGTGTCTTTTAAAGAGTGGCCTGGGAGTTTGATGCTGTCAGTGGCGGTACTTGCTGTTCCTTCCTTGCCTCCGCCCTCATCGATGGGAATTTGAAAGGCCAATGGCAGCTACAGATCGTCAGACTGTGTTCCCCTTGCCTCTGTAAGGGGGAGAAGCAGGGGGAGAGAGAGGGATGTTGAGGGGAGAGAAAAGAGTGGTGAGGACTCAGCAGAGGAGAGAGGAAAGGGGGACTGTCGGTATTTTGATGCTAAAGTGATTTGACACGCTTGGCATTATAGCTGGCTTGGCGATGAGGGGGAGGGAGAGGTAGCGCAACCGAGCGCTTGATGCGAATGTCACCGTAGCTGATCTCATGAAGTGGAAGGGTCAGAAACAAAGCACCTGTCACCCCAGCTCGTGCAGCCGCCACCCTCGCGCTCTTGCGCCCTTCTGTCCGTCCGCCCTTGCACTCCCGCAATAGGGTGGCAGAGCCCTGACCTTCCGATGTCTCTGCTGCACAGCAACAGGCCCACCCGAGTGTGCTAATGCAGGGCTGTACATGCTGGGATGTGAGAGGTGGAAGTGGGGGAGAAGCGTTTGCAACTCCCACATGCTTTCTCCACAGAGAACAGCTTCTTGAGGTGCATTGAGAAAGAGAGGGGGGGGGGGGAGTGATGGCAATTCAGCGGCTAATGGAAATATCTTGTTGGGATTAGATGTTGGTCTGAGGAGCTGGCGGCCCTGGAGGAGCAGACTGTGGCCGCTGTGGCGACACTAAAGCTTTGGCCCCTGTTACCAAATAAACAGGACAACTGAAAAGCAGGACGTCTTGAAGTCTAAGTGAGGACCATAGTGGTTGTTTTGGGTGGGAGCAAAAATGGAGCCAGTTTACTACAACTAGGACTTGTGGCCCGTCTCTGTGAGTAACGTAGCGTTTTTCCTGCGTGTCTCTACGACGTACATGGTAGACAGCCAATCAGCAGCATTATTAGATCTTGGTAGAAACATGGCTTACTGATGCTGGCTGTGATTTTCACCTTAGGTATTGAAATTTGGCATTGAATGACGAGGCATTTTTGGATACTTGTCGATACTAAGGAGGCAATTCAGTCAGTGCCTAAAAAGTATTGAATTTGAGTCCTAACTACAACTTGGGTCTTATCGTCATTATTTTGGTCATTTCTAGCTGTTACAATAACATTGTACTCAACAGAGTAATTGCTAAGATCACACGGCAAAATCACTATAACATGCAGTAAGTCAATCATATAGGCTGTAAATAAGCCAACGGTTTAGCCAGATTATCTAACAGAATGTAAGCGCAGCCAAAATGTCAGTAATAATCCCTTATTGTACAAGAAAACAGTGTGCGCACAACGATGGCGAGTACTGGACTTGGGTAATCATTTTAGCATTCGCCTTCATTCTCTCTCCCACATAAACATGTCGTTAAATCTGATCAACTGACTGCACAATAAGTGACTTGGAAAGTACGGTGTTATGATTACCACGAGAAATGAACTGGAATCATCCTTTAACCCAGCTATGCTCTTGCCCACTCTCCATGGGGTCTGGGCACAGGGAGACCTGGGGCATTGGCGGCGGAACTGTTGCAGAAAGTTGACCTTTAGTTGTATGCCCATGCAGACGGCTTAGTCAAGGGGACTGTGTGATGGAGTAGAGCCTGTGTGAAAGAGTGCACCAAACGCCACAGGGGCATCATGTCCACAAGTCTATTACAGTCACGGACATTGAGCTAATCGACTAACGTGTCTGTGCAGCACTGGTGACTTTGAAATGAGAATGGGGAAAGGGAGAGTTCTATCCCCAGTTAGGGTGGTGTAGACCCTACGGGGAGGAAGGGAGGGCAAAGTCAAAGCCCAAGTTGATGGCTCAGCATTGACATATCTCTGGTTGTTATTTATCAGACTGTTTTGGCTGTGTGGTTCAGTTCAACCAGACCTTTTATGAATCCTACTGATAAGATTTCATGGTTCACAAACCTTTTTAGGTGATTTGAGGGGCAGCGTGATGTGAACATGTACTTCTAACATGCAAAGCCAAAAACAGCAGGACCCAGTATCATGTGTGTCCGGTGCTAAAATGATCAATCAACGAGCTGATGAACAGAAAGCTCACTGGTTTTGATCATTGATAAAATAGCAAAATGTTGTTATTGATCCAAAATGCCAACTATTTGCTCGCTCTTAACAAGCTGTTTGAAGACCTTGGGCTCTGTGAATGTTTCACTGACATTTTATGTATGTCCCCATGGATGTGTCTTACCCGCCCACACTCTCACCTGCGTTGCACGCTTTCCCGCAAAGGAACAGAAGGCTCGCCCAGGAAGGAGTTAATCATTTACATGACTGTTTTGCACTAAATATTATGAAACCATCGAGAGGCCCTGGAACATTTAGTCGCTATATGTTAATGCTTCTCAAGCAAAGATCTCATCTCCGGGGGGACAACAGCATCAGGACATGGGCTTAATGCCAGAAAGAAATGCCATCCCGAGGCCTAATGTCTTTGAGTTTGCTTTGTGCTTAGTTATGTTTGTGTGTGTGTGTGTGTGTGTGTGTGTGTATGGGTGGTTGTGCTCAAATGTGCATGTATGCATGTATCTGTGTAAGAGTATGCACTGTATTTATAGGTATAGTAAGCAATGTTAATCCAATATACTTTTTGTCAAATTCAGCAAATATCTCCTCACAGTCACCTAGCTCTCTATTTTCTGTGTGCGCTGGAGAGAAAAAATCCGGTGTTACTACACAGCCCGGGCTGTGTAAATGGAAAACAAACCGGAGTGCACGGGCCACAAAACACTATTCCAGCCAATCAGCAACAGGCGGAGACAGTTGATGGTAGGGGGGAGGCAGCATGTGAATGTGCCGGCCGGCCAGAAGTTATCTGTCCGTGAATCTGGGGGGTGGTACTTCTGAAGGGGGGGGGGTATTTTTTTTGGCAGTTGAGTTCAAAAATCAACAATCTTTGCGCAGCATCGCTTTCTGCTACTTTAAAAGGATGTGTGCTCTTCATATCTGCCCTGCCAGCTGTGCTTGATAGCTTGATTAGATTTAGCATGTACCACCCAGGTGAGTGATTAGGATAGCTGAGCCACTGCATTGTTCAAACCCCCCCACCCCACTCACGCGCTGTGATTTGTTTTACACCCTCCTATGTAGCGAGTTCACCAGGGTGTGATTTTTATTGAGCATCTATGTCAAAGGCAAAAGGAGCAGCAGCAGCTACCTGTAACCCAAGCTGATGATGAGCATGTATTTGTGTTTATTAAACACCCTCCCTACCATCTGTTCCATGTATTGTGATACACGGCAGGGCACGTATGTATGAGACTGATGATTACACAACAGCCGGGCCGGGTTATTGTGGTGGCGGCTTCTCACCCGACACCAACGCACCCTCCATCTGTCTGCCAAAGGTCACGTGGGTTTAAAGAGCATTTAGAGCTAATGGAAAAGCAAACAAGTCTATTATCACTTATGATACCTTGGTGTTATGTCATAATTAAGCATTTGTTTATTTGGCCTCTTGCTACTTGTCCACATAATCATTATTTGTGAACCCAACACATTTAGTATGTGGGAGAGCAAAAATGATAGCCCGAGCACAGCAGCAGGACTGTAGCATAATGATCATACCCTGAGAAGTACTCTATTCTCTGTGCTAAAAACGGTATTTATGCCACAGCTTTACAACTCGTTATCTGACTGCAAGACTTATCGCTTAAGACGTTGATACTATCTGAAGTAGAGAGACGAGAAGTTGACTTTGGCCTCCTTTAATGGCTGGGAAAGTGTCTGTCTGATCTTTTATCTCAGAGCTAATCTGTAACCACGTCGTCAGCAAGCAGCGTTTGCATGTCGCAGAATTCAAAACGGATGAACATGAGCATAATAAGGTTTACATATACAATTTATATACAGTATATCCTTGATAGATGTATATAAAAGAAAATGCATTGACTTTTTTTTTTTTTTTTTTTTACAAATCCATGGGGCACCTTGGTAGCTCACCTGGTAGAGCGTGCGCCCCATGTACAGAGGTTCGGTCCTCGCCGCGGCAGTCGCAGGCTCAATTCCGGCCTGCGACCCTTTGCTGCATGTCGTTCTCCCTCTCATGTCTAAGCTGTCCTGTCAAATAAAGGCCTACAAATGCCACACAAAACAATTATCTTAAAAACTACAAATCCATGCAGTGCTTGCATTTGCGGGGTTCTCTGGTGATTTAGTATTGCCTCCATAAAGTTGGGGGACCCACAGGAGAAAGATTTAAAAAAAAGAAAAAAATCAGATGCCAAAATATCCTTATTTTAGTCTCTAGTATCGGTCAGTCTCCGAAAACTCCGAAAACACTGGATCCTACATTTTCCATGATGCAACAGGATAGTGCCTTTCATGAGGCCGCCTCTGCCTCATAAATGGCCACTGCTTTTAAACCCCACACCACCTAGTTTATACTGTAATGCAGGATTTCTGTTATAGAAACAGGCTGACTAGTACTCCTTGTAAAGAGTAAACTAAATGTTATGTCTAAAATCGGTGAAGTTCCCCTTTAATTAGTAACTGCAAACAAAGAAAACCGGAAACTGCTAAACATTTTTGGCTGCATACTTTTTAAAACACCGTATTTTGTCCATTCATTTTCAAAGCGGTGTGTGGTTTTTTTGTAGAAAATAATTATGAAATGCAGGGACACTTTTCAGTTCCATGCATTAATTGGCACAGGGGAGATCAAATTAAGTGCTGACTTTGCTACCAAGATATCAGTGGGGATCCCACTTCTAGCCATGTCCTGTCTGTGCTGGCGTAAGGGGATCATCCTAAAAAGGTTGCCTCTTGGTTATAAGAATGGAGTAGTCTGTAGTTACATACACTACCGGTCAAAGGTTTGGGGACACTTAGACATTTCCATTCCACCCCATTATAGACAGAATACCAGCTGATCTGAGTGGGTGGCTGATCTTTAATGCAATATCTACATTGCCCATAATCAGCAACCATTCATCCAATGTTGCAAAGGCACATTCTGTTTACTAATCTGATATCATTTTAAAAGGCTAACAGAGAAAACATTGGAGAACCCTTTTGCAATTATGTAAGCACATAATGTAATCTGAAAACTGCTGCCCTGGTTAAAAAAAAACAATGCAACTGATCTCAGCTGGTATTCTGTCTATAATGGAGTGGAATGGAAATTTCTAAATGACCCCAAACTTTTGACCGGTAGTGTAAATATAAAGTTCTAATACTTCTAAAGGTCCTTATTGGACATTACAACTAAAAACTGAAAAGAATGATGAACGGGGTAATGTACAAAATGTTTGACAGGATGATGGACTGGGAACTGGGTCCCACTGTTCATCTCCCAGTTTGATCTACTCCATCTCAGTGACATGCTGTTGACATGAGAGCACAAAAAACAGTTAAATTATAAAAGTGCATTTAACAGTCTGAAGATGGAATTCTACTGATACAGCCACCTGTGATGGCTGTCGTGATTGGTGCTCTCTTTCTGCTCGGCCGTGGTCCCCTAGTCCTCACAAGAACAAAGTCAGCAACATCAAAACAGAATTATTCAGAACTACAACATGGCTGGCAGATCTGTAACATGCTGCCACTGGCAATCAAAAAAAAAAAATCAGGAGTCAGGACAAGTGGGACCACATAACGTCTACACAGTTCCTTTGCAATGAATTGTGTGAAGAGAGTGACATGAAAGCATGCCCTGATACATCTCCGTACACCAGGAAATGTACAGAATGTCCAATAGATTTCAGGTCTGAATGACATAAACGGCAGAAGCAGACCGGTGTTATATCAATTATTGAAAGATTCCCAGAAAAATTCACAGTACAGTACACGATGCAGGAAGGCAGAGCGGTGTCCGGATTACTGGCGGAACAGATTTTGCTGACTAAACGGGGGAAAGCACGTCCCAGCAAGAGAGCGGTTTCAAGTCAACGCAAGAGAATCAGTTGTCGGGGCCGCTCCTGGTGTAGCCAGAGAACAGGCTATTCCTTTCATCGAGGAGCTTCAAAAATATTCTTCGAAGGAGCGATTTTAAATTGTGGAGCAGTGGCTTCACGGGGAGGAAATGGTTGACGTGAAAATGACTGTAAACATCTCTTATGTTTTCTCTTCACCAGAGGCTGACGCTCATTAATCCTTCGAGATGTTTTATCCACTACTTCGCACTGTACATCAGACTGCACTTGCACAGTGTGAGGGATGCAAGCAGCTTCCTTCCTTTCAACTCTGTCAGAGGAGGAGGGACATGTGGATGACTTCTGTCAGGTCTCATTAATTGATGTGGATGCCAATTTGTGTCGCGTGTGTCTTACTAAAAGCTTTATGTACTTACCGGATCTATATTATGTTGTTGACTCTCTTTTATTCTACTTTTCAATTTAGTTGAGTCTCGAGTACACCTTTGGGATATTGAAGTTCCGTTTGGATTCCGAACGAGTCATATTAAATATTTGTCAGACAGATTTTGGACTGCTGCTGCTTCCGTCATTCAGCGCATATAAATGTGCGCTATCCAATCCAGGATCACAACCCGTACCTGTGTACAGAACGAGCCAGTGTGACAAGTTTGTAGTTCCTCTGCATGTTTACTTCCCTGTTCTATATTACGAGTCCCTAAGCGCAACAAACCAGGAAGACAAAGGGCCCTGCCTTCCTGTTTGTGTGCTGCCGGGAAGTCGCGCCGGAGAAACGAGGGGAAATTGGAAGCAAACGCAGTCAGAAGCGTATTCACACAAAATGCTCAAAGAGAGTGTTTTACTTCTCTTCTTTCACACCCTCGATGGAGCATCTCCTAATGTTTTCACTTTTCATCTTCAAAAGTCTAGAGTATTTGATATTCCTTCCCGGTTTTCCCTCATTACACCCTAAATTGCAGAGCAATTTCTCAGTGTTACTAAGAGGCGGGACTGCTGCTTCAACCTGATCACGTGCCTCCGTCTTTTCCTCTAGTTGTATTTCCATGAAAAATGTTGCCTAAGTTGGCTGCGTATTTCCGAAATTCTGGCAAAACGAAATGCGAGTGAGTGCGTTTCCATCAGCTGTGTTTTATGTGAATATCTACAAGACGACGTGACAGGATTATAGTTAATTGGACACTAGTAGTTCTGATACATCGTGGCTGCCCACCTAAGATGGCTTATTAATTCATTTGTTTCTTCTTTGTCTCTTTATTTCTGGCACATCCACTCAGGGATTCATTTACAATTGTGGCTAAAAAAAAGAGACATTTGTTCCTCCCCATCCTCTCTTCCTCTTTCTTCCCCTCTCACTCTTTGACATGTCCTAGTTTTCTTCTCCCTCCTATGCCTCTCTTCCACCTTTCCTCTAAGCGATTAGTCCCGAATCATTTTTCCAGCGGCTGTACGTCTTAGGCCAACTAAGCCAATAAATATGGCCTCCGTGATTGATCCTTCAGCCTGTCTTGTTTACACAGTGTGCGCTCGCCTGCGCCCCACACGAGACGTTGACCTTTCACACACGGGGCAGCTCGCTCACTTCATCTCGCGTCGTCGTGCAGCTGAAGAGTCGATCGCAGCGGATCATGTTGCGGAAAGGTTCCGCTGACGGCGGAGAAAACCACTCAGGTCTGTGTGAGCGGGGATGATGAGGGAACAAGGGATGTTTTTCCTCTGATGTTCACGTCCATATAGTTTCATCGCCCCTGGCGGAGGGCTTATTTATTGAAGGGACCGTGTGTGGGAGACAGAGGCGGCGTTGTGCAGCCACCGTCTGAAGAATCAACTGCTCTGGTGATCTTGTGACCTGCCGCTCCCCCCCGGCCAACTCTGGAGTTCAGAGGTTGTCTCTGAAGCTTGTTCTTTAAAATGCACTTCAGCGTCATAGAGGAAAGGTGTAATTGGCCCTCTACTGGTGGTAGACTGGACATGCATGGCCGGGATCATGTTTTCTGCAGAGTTGTGCTTTGTGTGTCTGATACTCTGTATCTTTAAAGCAGAGATCTTCAACAGGGGGTCCGCGACCCCTAGGGGGTCCTTAGAGTTGCTGCAGGGGGGGGCCTCCAAATAATTGTTTGATGGTTTAAAAAAAAAAAAAAACTTAGTTAAGGTAAGCTAGCCATCCACAGATACAGTTAAGCCTAAGGATTCACGGGGCCTCATGGTAACATTAAAACATGGTGTATAAATATGTAATCATGCCAACAATGTTTATTTTAAAAGCTTAGTATTGTATGCACCATAATGTGTAAAGGCTGTAGGTCGCCCTGCACGTTATTGTAAGCCCAGTTTAATATGCAACTCGATTTGATACAATATATGTAGTAAGGGGTCCGTGCTCCGTTTGTTTTTCAGCTGAGGGGTCCTTGGCCTAAAAAATGTTGAAGACCCCTGGTTTATAGCATCAGCACTTTTGTTTCCAGCTGTCTTATCCTTTTACTTACTGTCCCACTTCAGCGCATACCTGGTTGTGTATT
Source organism: Sander vitreus (assembly GCF_031162955.1). Lineage (NCBI taxonomy): Eukaryota > Metazoa > Chordata > Actinopteri > Perciformes > Percidae > Sander > Sander vitreus. Next base: position 21,810,338 of record NC_135870.1, read on the forward strand.
GGACCATGGGTGCTGTCAAAACATTTCTGAGCACCCAGCAGTTCCATGGCAGGACAGATCCAATGTTGAATCTGATGGATAACTGCAGCCGCTGCCGACATGCTGCTTTCCGTGTAGAAAAATAGTTTTCTCGTGTGACGCGTCCTTCACTGTTCTCTACTGTCAACCCTCTGCAGATGACAACCACTTGACCTGGTGAGCCCTGGCATTCTGTCCACCCTCTAACTAATCTCCGCTTCTTGTGCTTGAATTATTATGGCCACAAGGACAACTTTGGATCCTGTTTGCTGCTTCGCTGTCAAACCGCAGAGTTGTAAAAGAGTCGACCTCCTGCTCGTGGCCTGTCAATTAGCATACTTGTTAGACTATGTCTTCCTTCTTTTCTACCATCATCCCATCATTCTCTTCCACTTCTCTTTTTTCTCTCCCAGCACTATCCCTGAGGTACAGGGGAAATGGAGAGGGGAGAGGGAGTGGAGCAAGAAAAACAAAAAAAGAGAAAGACGGAGGGCTGAGATATTCTGCAGGGGATTGTGGGAACCCACTGATAAAGGCTTGCATCTTAATCCATCCTAAGGCCTGTCTTACGGTCTACTATGAGCTTGTATGTGATCATTAAGAGTGCGGGCTCGTGTACACGTCCACGTGCACACTTTAGGTATGAGTGTGTGTGCGCGGGTTTGTGTATTTGATATGTTAATGTTTTTCTTTTTGTGCAATCACTGATGCAGAAGTGCAATCCGTTGAATCTTGCATTTCAAGGCTCTTGGAGATCTCCAAATATCTTCAGTAGAAACACGGCAGGCACACCTCTTCACTTTGACAACAAGGCCACGCTACTACACAGCGAGTGCATAATGACTTGTTTTATGGCTCATAAGTGTATTAAAAGCACTAATTAGTGCGCCGCAATTCTCCCTCTAAGGGAGTGCACTAGGTAGGGATCTCGTTCTCTCTCTCTCTCTCTCTCTCTCTCTAGGCTTATGCCTTCAGCTCCCTCGCTCCTCCTTGAGCTTTAGTGGAATTTGGTTGATGTGCGCCGAGGGGACGAGAGGAGGGAGGCGCTCATCTTGTTTCAGTGCTTTATGAGTCTGACGTGTACGTCTGTAATTGCGGTTATGGGTGATTAAACTCCCGATGCCCCTTCAGGATCCACAGCCAGCTATCAGTCAGCGTCAGGCCGGGCCGCTGCTTCCAGAGCTCGGATTGGTTCATCTCAGCGTCTGTCCCTCAGACGACGCTGCTGCATGCCACTCTGTACCATATTCCACAGTGGAGCCGCTTGTTGTTTTCCTAATCAGCGAGTCTATTGAGTATTTTTTTTATTCAAACTATTAGTCTGTGAAATGTCAGAAAATAAGAACAAATGGCCATCGCCATTTCCCAGAACCCGAGGTGATGAAAGTTTTTTTTATTTTGTTTGTGTCTGAACAACAGTTAAAAAAACAAGTCTGTTGTAATAGTGTTGAAACGGTTATTCAATGGCTATTCCTTTTTCTTTTAGATAATCAAGTTGTTTAAGTCATTTTTTATGCAAAAAAAGACACTCACTGGGTCCAGCTTCTCAAATGAGAGAATGTGTTGTTTTATGTATCTTTGGTCAGACAAAACAAGCACTTTTAAAGACTGCTAATAATAATAATAATAATAATAAATTGAATTTATGTAGCGCTTTTCACAAGCTCAAAGTCACTTAGGAGCTTGACATGTTTTTAATTTTTACTATTTTCCGACATTGCAATGATTTAATAATAAAATTCGAAATTCATTCTTAGAATAATTGTTGACTACTTTCCCGTCAGTCGAGTTATTGTTTCCCGTCACATCCTCCATGGCTGTATGTTTCAGATACTGGGTTGTAAGCAGCAAACGAGAGGCAAATGTTGTTGTGTAAGTCTAAATATGTATGTTGTGTGTGGGTGGATGGAAGTGTGTATTGGAATGAAGAATCAGTTGATCATTTCATGGTATCTGTAGGTTTATGCATTTATGCCTGTGCACAATGTGCTTTCATGCATGGCGTTTTAGATCACTACGGTGTGTTTGAATGTGTTTTTGAATTCTATTTATGGCAACAACAAAAAAACAAAGGCCTTGAGGCCCACTGCTTCCTGCTCTAATTGGCATGTTAATCATGTTTCTGTGGGTGGGATAGCAATGTTTATGCGGGTTTGTGAAAGAGCCATGACTTATCTCCAGAGGCAACATGTGACCGCCGGAGTCCTGTCCTCCTCACCGTCCTCCTCACCGTCCTGCTCGCCACTCCTCATGGCGAGAGGACGGAGTTTCTCTCGGCTGTAGAGAGGCAGCCAGGAATCGGAGCCCCAGCCTATCGCACGAAGTTGAGTCCAAATAAAACACTTCAGCATGTGTGTGGTAATGAGGAGCTGTGTATTTGTGTGTGCAAGTTATCTGTCAAGCCTCCCATTAGTTTGCTGACTTGGCTGAGCCTTTTCTCCTCTGTTGATGTTTGGATGTTTTCTCTTGTTTTCTCTCCCCCTCCCACGCAGTATCCTTAGGAAAAGAGGAGGAATCCCACACCCTCTTTACCCTGAGGACCTCTGTTAGTCATGGCAGAATGACCTCATAGAGAAGGATGCAGGGTCACGGAGGACGGGGGAAAAAAAAAAGGTTTTGTCAAAACTCAAAAGACAGTAATGTCAACAAAAAAATATTAGGGGTGAAGATTAAAATAGAAAAAAAGGATTTCTGTGAAGAAAGAACTTCTGTTGCACCACAGGTGAAGCCCTTTCGCCTAGGCTTGACTGAGGCCGAGTGTCTGGGTCAGCCCAGGTCAGCCTCGCTCCGTAATGTAAAAAAGGCTCAGTCGGGAGGCCGGGGGGGGGGATGACAGAAGCTATGGGTTGATTAATGTGTGACAGCCCACGTGGAGCATAAAACGGCATGAATATACTGAACTCTCTCACACCGATACGCTTCTTTATGCACTTTAAGAAACACAAACTCTATTGTCCCACACGTTTTTGTCTACACTGCAAAAAAGCTCCATATCAAGTCATTTTGGTCTGTAAACGAGTGCTTTAAGTGTTGTTTTTCTTTAAACGGGCAGTGCAGTAAGAATGAATTCAACCGGTTTACAGTTCAAATCAACTTGTTTTACAGCACAAGTTAAAAAAAACAATGGGCTTTTGGGCTGTGGTGCAGCAAACTGCCATATTCTTTTTTTAAGATGCAGAAAATCATTTCTACATAATCCTTGGACAAAGGTTTTATTTCCCACTTAGGATATTGAGGACTCGGTTATAAACGTCCCCCAACAATGTTTCCATTCTTTGAGTTTTGAGCCCTACACTGGACAAAGCAAAAAACATCCCCCTAATTTGGTGGAAAAATCCAAACTAAAGCTTCTTTTGATAATCGTCTGGGCTTTTGGGTGACTTTCATCACCGTCCTGTGTCTCAATATTCAATCAAGACACAACCCCAATTTAAGGATATATATTAACTATACTTGTACTTGTATACTGTATTTTGTCTTCTTTGAACCCTGATAAAGAAAGATAAAATACTGACAGCAGTTATTTTTTGATTGATGAATAAACCACAATCTTTTAGTAGTAATAGTTTATAGATTACAACCCTGTCTTCTCCAAGAGCAGTGTTTGTTTCTTGAGTGCATCTTTGTACATACCCTTTGATCACACCACTATCCTTTTAAGACTTAAAGGTGCAGTAGGTAAGACTTATAAAACTAACTTTCTGTCATATTTGCTGAAATTGACCCTATGTTCCAGTAGAACTACATGAAGCAGGTAATAAAAAAAAATAAAAAAAAATCCGGCTCCTCTGACACCACCTACAGCCTGTAGTGCGATATGCAAAAATCCACCGCTCCCTGTTCAGATGCACCAATCAGGGCCAGGGGGGTGTCTAACTGCGTGTCAATCACTGCTCATGTACACACATTCATTCTCCCTTGTGGGGGGAGGGACTTAGCAGACCGTTTTGGGCTTTAGTGGAAAGGGGGGAGGGACTGAGAAGTTGTCGATGTTCAAATTTTTTGGCTAAATCCTGGATCATTACAATCCTACCTACAGCACCTTTAAGATAAGATACACCTTTATTGATCCCCAGTGGGGAAATTCAGGTGATTCACTTAATTGTGATTCTTGACTATTCTTGGTGTTTTGGAGCCTTTTGATCTACTTTCTCTTTTCACTCGACAGAGTACAAAAAAATAATAAATCTCCCTTAACTTGGTGGAAAAACCCAAGCTGACGCTCCTTTTTGAAAGTTTTGCTGGCCGGCATGTGTTTGTTGGAAAGCTGCCAGTGAAAATGCAAGAGAGGGGATGTCAGCAGACTGGCTGTCTTCTGTTCACTGTTGTTCATATTGACTCTGTCAGGCCAGCCTTTGAGGCCTGTGATCCAGGTGGTCTGTTCTCCACGGTGCCCCCCCCCCTTCAGCCTCCCCTCCCTCAGCCTCGGCCATCCTGTGCCCACAAACATGCCCGGCATCAGCAGCTTTCTCCCCAGAGTGGTGGTGTCTTCCCTGCACCAATCGCAAGCCTCTGCAGCTATGGGCACATCGGCCTGAGCCAATGAACAACACCTGTTTCTCTCAAGCATGGCTGTCTATGCCAATCATAACACCCACTTTATTTGGCCTCTGTCATGAAGCCAATCCCAACACATAATTCTAGGGCATCCAGGCCATGAGAGGCACAGGCAAAAAGAAATATGGATTTTATCGCTGGGGAACGGACCTTCCAGAAAATGACTTTCCCAGCACAAATGGCACAGCAAATGTGCGCTGTGTCATTGCATCATCGGAAAAAAGTATCTTACAGTAAAGCAACCTTTTGATAGGACTGAGGGATCATTGTTCAGTGGTGAGACTCTGGAAAAATGACTCATTTTGTTGCCTTTTTATAAGTGTGAAAGCTTTGCCTGTTTGTACTTGCAGCTCGGAAGTGTGGACGGAATCATATATGTTTAACATTTTGTTCCACACATACATATATGTGTTACCCTATATCGTATAGGAGACGTAGTATTTTTATGGCGTTGTCTTGTTAGAAACATATTAGGAACTGACAATGCCTCGGGTATCATAATAATGTCAGTTGCCTCCATTAATCTCTAGAAACCGTTTTCTTTGCATTGACAATAAGCTAACAAATAAGTGTATTACACACAGTACCTGCCAAATAGCTTGTAAGAATGGAAATGTAAGCAATTATTTGACTTTTCTTTTAAAGATAATACGGCGTATCTGGAATCATATTAGATTGAGCAAATGCTGCTTTTATACAATAACTTAATTCAGCCTTTTCTTCAAAAGTAAGACCACCGGGGGCGCCCGGATAGTTCAGTTGGTAGAGCGGGCGCCCATATATATAAAGGTTTACTCCTAGACGCAGCGGGCCCGGGTTCGACTCCGACCTGCGGTCCTTTGCTGCATGTCGTTCCCCCCTCTCTCTCCCCTTTCATGTCTTCAGCTGTCCTGTCAAAATAAAGGCCGGAAGTGCCCAAAACAATTATCTTTAAAAAAAATATTTTATAATAATAAAGTAAGACCACTGGAATCCATGAAATTCTCTGAAATGCTTCCGATGGTGGGTTCATTCATGTGATTTAGCCTCCAGTTTATTGGAAGATGAAAATGATTATACACTCAGAAACGAGACAAACAAAAGTTTTGCATTAAAGCACCTGCTTACCTTTGAGCACGAGTGTGAGCATGCTGGTTGATTATACGTGCTGTTCTAATGTATTCTGTTGTGGTCTGATTTTAAAGGAGGTCTTCAGTTATGTATTTGATTATGGCGAGAAGTTTGGTTGCGGGTCAGGTCAGGATTGATTTAGAAATAATTGCGTCTAAGATGTTGGATCTGTGATGCACAGGGCCAAGCTGCTACGGTTCAATACATGAACTTCTCTTGAAAAATAATCTGTCCGTTACGAGCACTGAGTCAGAACGTTTTGGCCACAGTGCAGCTATGTTGTTTTGGGGATCTGCAGTACACTCCTCTGAAGCAGCCTTCCTCCCGGGGCTCTTCAGAAGCATCCAGAGCAGTGCTGCTGTGTGTCTCCCACACCTGGAGAGGGATCGGCTCCCAGGTGTTTGTGTTGCGTTTGTGCTGTCTAAACACAAGCTAGGAGTGTTAGTCACGTCCCTGGCAGAACCGATGGGGTCCATAATGAAGGAGAACATAAACATGGGTGAAAACCCAAGCACAGTGAGTAAAAGAGAGGGAAGAGGGAGGGAGAGAAAAAGAGAGAGACCACAAGGCCGGGTAGCTGATGTAGGTATCTGCGGAGAGGAAAGAGCGCTGGCAGCACTCTCGCCAGCGTGTCTTCCCAGGACATGAAAGACTTGCTGCTCCGAACTGGGATTATCCTCCACCTCTGGGGAGTCCCTCTGATGAGCAGAGAAGGCAGAAGGGAAGACGTGGAGAGAAATTGAAGGAAACAGGGACAGAGGAGAAGGGAGGATAGGAAAAATGAAACATGAGAGCAGGAACACCACGGAGAGATAAAGAGACGTACTTTACATCCACATGGATGCCAACTCCTCTTAAGGGCCTGCCGATGCTCACAATGCTTCATTTGACCACCTTTGTACTTTTTTTCCAAAACGTGTCTTTAATCCTCTGAAGAATGGCTCGTGTTGCTAATTCACCAGAGAGCCATGTCCTTGTTTGATCTGAGTCCATCCTGAAAATCATCTCTGCAGGCTCAGACTATATAAATCCGTTGTGATCATTCCTCACTGACAGAAAAGACTCATGCAGCAGATGCAGGTAAAAAAAAAAACAACACAAAAATACGTACAAGTACAAATCGAGGTTTCATTTTCTGGAATCAAGTGTCCTTTTTCCTCATTCTATTGCAGCCAACTCTTGGAATACACTGACACTCACTTCTAGATATCATGTTGGTTTGTAATGGAAACGGTGCTGAAACAAGGAGACGATAAATCGTTACGTCAAGTGACAAAATAATCATGATAATCGGATGATCATTTAAGACATTTAGCAAAGACCTTTTTTAAGGATTTGCTGCTTTTCTCCGTTTTGTATCTGTTGTATTTGTATTTGAATATCGTTGGGTTTTGGCCATTGGTTGGAGAAAACAAGCAAATTGAAGATATCACCTTGGGCTCTGGGAAGATTGTATTAATTGAACATAAAGGAAGATAAATATCTGTGAAAAGTATTGTCCTTTGCAGCCATAAAATGTGCTTTATTGGCTCTTGACACTCTTCTTTGTGTTACGTGATTGTTTCGATGTTTCGAGGACTTTTAGGACTCCATAACGGACTAAAACTTGCTTAAGATGAAGCTTTTCTTGCAGTGCGTTAGTGAGGAGCTCATTTGGAACATCCCGCCCGAATGAAATATGCGTTTGAGACAGAGCATTCAGTGGAATAAGGTTACACTGTTGACATAAGCTGTTTGAGTTGTCCATGTGACTTATTCTGTTGATAATGGGCCAAAAGGTAATTGATTTTGTGTGTACTGGACAGACTGTCTGTGTGCATTGGCGCAACAGAAGGGGTGGATGAGGGGGCGGGGGGGTGGAAAGGTCGGACCTCATCAGTCAATGCAACGAAATTTTCATGATTTTGTTTATTTATCTTGGATACAGCGTCCCTCCAATCCTGCGCCTCCGCACCGCAGGTTTTGCATTATTTGTTTGCTGTAAGTCGACGCACCCATCCAGAGTACACTCCTCCAGTGACAATCGCACACAGAACACACACATGCACACACTCGCCAGGACATAACACCCCCCACCCCCCTTCTTATTGAGGCGTGTACGCCCCCCCACCCCCACCCAACCCCTGGCTTGCTAGGCCTCTTCCTGCAGCACGTACACACATAGTTTCCTATCTCATCCCCTCCGACTGGCCCCCAGGGTCTCCAGCTTTCTCTGAGACTTTCTCCCACTTTCTTTTCCTTCTGCTCCTCGTTTGGATCTCTCTTATCTATCTATGAATCTCTCTTTCGACGTGTCCATCTATTGATCCATCTATCCCATTCTTCTTTTTACCTTTATCTCAGGCTTTGGGGTGCCAGATCCAGCTCAGGGCCTGGAGCCAGAACCTTCTCCATTTGGATTTTATTACAAACAGACCGGCACGTCACAGAAGAATAATAATCAGAGGGGAAAAAATGAAAGAGAGCGGTCTGAAAGGCTTGTAATAGAGTCAATAAATTCAAGCACTCCGCTGAAAAAAAAGGCTCTGATATTGTTTCCGTGGCCCAAAACCTAAATGTGAACCAGCTTCTTTTGTCTTAGCCGACACTAATTGAAACTGATCTGTTAGCCTAAATCACATGTAAACATGTCCAACTTTGTGCAGGAGAACAGTAACCATTTTTATGGGCCGTGATACTGCCTCTCTTAACCCAGCTGGGGGGGGGAGGGGTTGCACATTGGGCGCCGTGTTCACCAACATCTGCCTTGGGCCCAATCCAGGTGTTGTACAGGATCAAACACACACTGTACAGTACTCGATGTGTTTCAGTGCTTCCTCGATACACATGAACATCGTCCATCACCGGCTGCCTCTGAACAAGTCTTCAAGTGGCAAGTTCCTAGTTTCTGATGTCATCGGAGGGAAGGGACAGTTTGTTTTTCCTCCTCAGTACTGTAATTGGCATAATTAGTCTCCGCAGACTGATGGCTTGATGACTACCGAGTCATAGCAAGACACTTTGACACAGACTCACCTTGTAGATGAATTTTTTCGTCCACTCCTCCACATCAGTAGCTGTTTTTCCTCATTTACATGAAAGTGTAGTTGTTTCATTTTAAATAGAAACTACATAAATGAATGATGAAGAACTTAAGATAAGGAACTTACCAACAGACTCCCCATGTTCTTTGTTTCCTATTTTTTAGGAAGAGGAAAAAGTGTAATGGGCAGTATGACTTCTGGTGTAGACTGGGAGCTGATAGGTTGGTTAGATGTCATTGGTTGTTGTAATTCTTCTCGGCTAATTCATAGGGGATTCACACAATTTATTGAAACGTGCAAAATGAGTTAATTTAGGTTGGCCAGAGGATCCATAGTTTAAACGATAAATTGCTTAGAGCAGGCATGATGGGAAAGGAATTCAGTGCCAGGCATTCTCCTCCCCTTCCGCTATTTATTTTCATTGATGAAACCTGGCCTCAGCGACGTCCAAGACGATTGTGATTGGTTTAAAGAAATACAACCAACCCAGAGGGTTTTTCCTCTTATAGCAGAATGTTAACTCGTGCACAGACCTACAGCATCTCAGCGCTGTGGAGATTGGTCTGTTTTTATTGTTTCTACTAAATTTGACCTCACTGTCACTGCTAAATTTGGTTTTGAGTGGTGGTCCAAATCATGTGTGGCAGATAAAGATGTTTTTGTGGTAGCGGATTACATTTTGCAAAGCATGTTTGGTGTTTTTGACTGTGAAAAAAAAAGGGCATTTGTTCCCTTCCATTTCAGTACAGAAAGGCTATCTTGCAGACACTTGCTCGAGATGGATAATGCATCTTCATTCCTGGTTTAATGTTAAACCAAACGTACGATAACATAAGCAGTTATCCAATTTCTCATGGCTGCTAATGTTAATTTAACTCATCTCATCTAACTCACAATCTTGTGTTTTGTCAGGTTATTATCTCTCTGTGTTTGTGTGTACATGTATATGCTCGGCCATGTGCCTTCAAGTGTGTTTTGGCAGTGAGCGAGCCAGATAAGGGCATGTGTTGTGATTTTCATCTCTGGGTGCAACAAAAAAGGAAGCTCGATGAATCATGGCTTCCTGGCTGCCTTGCATTTCCCCGGTTACTGGCATTCATACAACAGTGTCAGATTAGACCGCTCAGAGGACCTTTGCAGTAGAGTGCGGCCCACGTCCGACGGGCATTAAGATATTTATGTCCGAGTCCGACACAGTTAAAATCTCTTTCTCATACTAATGACACGTGTACGTTTTGTTTGTGTGGAAAGCCCGCTTTTATTAAGCAACTGTAGCAAGGCATTCGGAAAGGCATTCATCAAGTGAAACGGGCCCATTGGCTACCTACATAATAAGCTGTTTTAAATTGAAAATGTTCAATGCCTTATTGCGCTGATGTGAACGAGCCCGACCAGAACCCGAACACCATTTCTAAATATCTGTCCCAACCCGGCCCATCGGGTCCTGTCGGGCTCGAGTTGGGTATCCATCCTCTACTTAGCAGCACAAATATCAGACTTTCTTTTCTTTTTATAATAGAGACAAAAGCCACCCCATTTACTTTATGGCAGGGGTTCTGCAAGGACAAGAGGACGAGCAATGTTGAAGGTCTCACATAACTGTCTGTGGACGTCAAAAATCATCATCTTTAATGAATGAGTATCCCCTTGCTTCTTGCTAAGCTGCCCTGTTGCTGAAAAGGTAAAGAGTCCTCAATAAGACCCAAAGAGCATCAGCTGCAAATGTAATCTTGCTCTCCTGAAGGCAGCTCCACAGGCTGCAGTGGTGATTATCGCGCCATGCCATGTCTTTTGATCAACCGCCATTGTCAGTTGCTGCTCTTGATGTAAGCTGCGTGATGCATTCACTCTGCGGACTGTCCTTCATCTGTGATTATTTCATCTCCTTCTCTGTTTTGCTGTCTTTGTGTCTTGTGTCTGGCGCTCCACTTGTTGCTCTCTTGGCGTTTCAAACGAAAGCAATAGATGCAAATTTATAATATGAATGCAAATAAAGCCGACTTGGAGATACTCATAATGGAGATTACCATTCTGCTCGGAGGCCATTTAGGGTTAGGGTTTGATAGCATTTTGTCAATAGCCTATCCATAGCCTACATTGACTTAAAGTAGGTAGATACACGAGCATGAAGCACCCTCTGTAGGCTGTAGCATGCCCTCCTCATTTCTCATTTTTCACTCCAGGGTCTCGTTTTAGTCTGTACAGGCGGAAACAGAGAACTTTGGAAACGATGACGCAGACACCCACATTCGCTTCCTAATTAGGTATTATCAGTCCCGACGTGTCCTTTCCTGATTGGTCACACCTTTTATCATGTGATCCTTTTCGGGAAGAAAACAAACGGCATCAGCCTCGACTACCGGGGGGTTTCTGGCCTTGTTGTTGATGTTAGCAGCTGTTGTGCAGTTTATTTCTGCAGTTTATAATGCTCCTACTGCCTACATGTGCAGGAGGCAAGCTATCATTCAAGTGATTTGCGACAATTTGCTGTGTCTGGCAGCGTTATATCAGCCTTACTTGCACACACATGCCAAGTGTAAGCGAATGGTCTGTAATATGAGTTTTCAGGCATGTTAGTATGGATGGAGATTATTTAAATTTGTTTTAAATTGAAAACATAGTAGTGTGGATGTAGCCTACTTTTGTCAGAGCTTTCAGAGGAGGCGAATAGTACTCGTTTTCCAAAATAACTTATATAAATACAGGCTGCAATTATGATATTATAATACAACATAAATCCCTTACAATGTGTTCTGTTAGTTAGTTAGTTAGTTAGTTGTCCCCCGTGGGGAAATTGGGTTGCAGCAGAAATCACAAGGAATTTTTGCGACAAGAAAACAATGAACATGATTTTAGACACATAGACATGACTACACATAGCATAGACCAGGGCACCCTTACATGGGGGGAGGAGGGGTGGGGGTCCAGATCGGCTGGGAAGAAATGTATTTACAGTTGCTTAACCGAACCGCCATCAGTCTCGTGTATAATTTAGGCTAGAACATAACGAGCAGTATGTCAGATTCTTTATGCTGAAGTATTTCCAAGCCTCTACTCTGAGCAGCATGTGCTCAGCCTCGTCCCGCGCAGCTCTGCTCGCAAGCTGGCTGGGAGAGATGGTGTATCACCTCTGAGCTAAAAACAACAATCGTAGGCCATATCAGCAGATCAGAGTGTTGGCAGTCGGTGCACAGTCAGCAATAGCGCCAGTAATCTGTGGCTTAGCTGGCAGCTAGCCACAGCTAGCCACAGCCAGCCGCGGCTCCATGGCCTCTTCAGACACTTAAGAGTCACTGAGGGCAGCGGCATGCCCCAGGAGCTGGCGCTTTTATCCACATGCTATCAGAGCGATGAACTGAAATGGGAGGAAAAGAAAGGGAGCCCACAAGAGACAGAAATTAATAAAAGGGAAGGTGGGAGGGGAAGAATTAAGTCATTTAATGAGGGCAGTTGTTTCAGCAGGCAAAAAGAATCGGGTTATATCAACACTGTATCAAATGATGGTTGTTAGGGGCCCACCTACTGTGAAATTATGGGTGGCCTGTTTTGGGTCTTTTCTGCCACTTATCCCACATTAGGGCCCCTTTCTTTTGCTTTAGCTGGTTTGTGGATGCCCACAGATAAAGGCCTTAACAGACAGTTGGATGCTTTTGATATGAACTATCATAAAGGTGCAGTTCCGGTTGCAGCTGCTCTGTCTGATCATATCTTGTCTCCACAGGAGTGCCTGTTAAAGCAAACACCTTCAGCACTAGATGGCTTTTTGCACCATTCTTCAAGCCTTGTTTACCGTAAAGAGGCCGAAGGATTCAGAGTAATAAGAGTGAAGGGGGGGGGGGACCTTGTGAACATAATGTATGAGTTTCTTCTGGAGTGTATCTTTGACTGTGCAGGGATTATAAAAAGCACAAAGACCGCGGGGAGTAAGCGACCAAGAACAAAACCGTGTTGACGTCAAGCTTCCTTTGTGCATTAAGAAAGGCTGTGATGTCCTTTGCTTAGTTCCAAGTCTCAGAGGTGCTTATAAAATGCTACCATCTGCAGCTATTCATTCTTCCTTGGATGTTTTGTTCATTGTTTTGCATCCAAATCTGTTCTGATCAGTCCCTGGTTTGCATATTCATATTCCATCTTGCAGTCTTGTAATAATAAATGTGATATTCTGACGAAAATGAAGAGAAAGAACCATCATCAAGTCACCACTGACCATTACTCGCACCAGAATTGAGACGTCGGGGCTTCAAAAGTGTGCATCCAGGCGGACTAATACCAGGACTACCACCCAAACGTCTTGTCTGTTTAACGGACAGACAAATAGACCCATATAGAAACAGAGTAACACTGGATCAATTGATTGATTGTAGCAGATACTAATGAAATAAGACATTTGTGGGATTTGAATAGATGTCTATAGGGACTATGCTTCATTAGGCATGCAAAATGATCCACTTATTGTCTATGGTCATACTCCAACTCCTTGCAAATGTGGACTCCCTCTGAGGTTAATTCAACTGTAATGGGACAGTATACAGTACATAATGTATCAAGCAAAAATACCAAACATTCACTCGTTTTCCGCTTTTCTCCGTTTCATATCATTGCAAATTACACATTTTTGTTTCAAAAAGTAAAGTGCAAAAGTAACATTCGCCAGTGCTCATCATGTTTTACATCACCTGTTCACATGTCATCAGCCAGTTATGAGCCTGCCCACTACACCAACTCCCACCCACCCTAAACACACACACACACACACACACACATACACACACACACACACACATATACTCCCACTACCTCTCCCTATCCATAGAGTAAACACATCATACTGGGATGTTTACTCTCTGGACCTTAACTGAAGGGACCAGATTAGTCTGTTTGTTTATATAGTGGAAAACAGTAGGGAGACATTTCCTGACTAATGAGCACAAATGCACACACACACACACACACACACACACACAGACATATACATGTGTAAGTCAAAGCGTGATGACATTGGTATTTAATTAAAATAGACAGTGTGATGCTGAAAACAAGATGCTGATGAGTAATAGTCTAATTGTTGGAACACACATAGAAATGCGCATACACACGGAGCTTTATGGACAATTGACTAAAACATCAGCCTGCTGTCGTCATGGTGATATAGACATCAGCAGTAAAAACTCTGCAAATGAAGCTGTTCTACCGGCTCCTGTGTTATTTTGGGCTCTGGGTTTTTACGCAACCGGCTGAATCTCTTGGGGTTTTTTTGTTGAATGTTTTTCCCCTCATCTCTCCTCTTCCTCTGAATAAATCCTGAGAAATGCTAATGACTTTCATGCGTTTCATCCAGTCTGTGCTCCGACGCTCGGTGCGCTTCAAAAACTGACTCACCTGCCTCTCCTAAAATGTCCCTGTGAATAATAACAAAAAATCTGCTTGTCGCCTCAAATCAACGGATGGAGAAAAGGAAAAAAAAAAAGGATGGGGGCTGCCTTAATGTTGACAGGCCGCAGCTTCATCCAGACGTCTCTCTCTGCGAGGAGCCACAGTTTGCTTTTGTGCTGCGGTGTAGGAGCACGTGACTCATGACTGCTTCATTTACGTCAAAGTCAATCCGTGAAATGTTCGTTTTTTTTGTTTTTTTTTCCTGGCTGCTGTCTCGCCAATGGCATCATCCCTCGGCTGACCCACCGCCAGCAAAGTGGTATAAAAAAACCCGTTGTCTGCTCAAGGATCTGCACGGAGCCAGTCTGAATGTTCTTGTTTGTTTGTGCACATCTAGTGTGTGTTTGTGCTGTAGTGAAAGTTCTAACAAAGTCTCAGGAGAATGCGGGATTGGACAGAAGCTATAGGGGTATTAACCTAAAACTGGCACTGCTCGATGCTTCCTTTTGTAAACACGGACGACACAAAGCATTATGATGTGACTATTGACAGTCGATTCCACTGATAGGGAGTTGAAGAGATTTAAGGGCAAACTGGCAACTGGATGTAAAGTATGTGATTTACTGAGATGTATGAGCTCTCCCTTTCTGTTTTTTGCTGCATCCCACGTCCTCGTGTTCCACTAAGTCTCCCCCGTGGCACCATTAGATGAATAATAGAGGAGGAGAGTTAGCCGCGGAGTGAAAAATGAGCATCTGTCTGTTTGTGCAGGCACCTGCTTGTGACTGCAAATGTGTTTTTAAAAAGGGAAGACACAACGGACATGGTGTCCAGAAGTTAGGTGAAAGAGACGTTGACAGGAAAAGACGCATGAAGCTACAGAAGCGACTACTGAGGAACAGTGTTGGGGAAGTTACTTTTTTTTTAAATAGTGTTTGCTTGTTACTTCTTAAAGTAATCCGTTACTTTACTTAGTTACCCCCTATGGAAAGTAATTTTTTACTTTAGTCGTTACTTTTAAAAGCAGGCGTCTCTGGCAGAGACTGAAGTTAATCATACAAAAACTAGCTTTGACCATAAAGCCAATCTATGGTTTATCAGTGAAGTGTCTGAACTCCACTGCAGGCTGGATTCTCTCCTCACAGAGTGACGGCTGATTCATTATGAACGAGTCCAGCGCTGGTTGAATGCACATCAGCAGGTCATTGGTGTTACACGCTGTTAGTGTATACTATGTAATGTCTGTATCGACTTGTACTGGTCGCGCAGCCACGATGGTCCGTGCATTGTCGTAGACTCTTTTCTGGAAATTCTTGGAAATCCTTGCGTGTCCGTGCAACCAACACAGCGGTCCGCTGCATGTATGTATGAGGCCATCTCCACCGTATCCATCTGTGAGGTTGTCAGCTTTGTGTCTGCCTGGCTCAGAGCGCCGTCCAGCAAAAAAGCCACGAAGCTTAAAACGCTCTCAAAAGTTAGCTTTGGCTGCTTCTCGCTTGCCATGATTGCTCTGCTACCAGCCACTGTCACGTCCCGTGTGGAGCTTGTGAGCGCGCAGCTGAGAAGGCAGTGTCGCTGTCAAATCTGTCCCCGGGAAAAGTAACGTTGCGCCAAATTGAAAAAGGAACTACGTTTCGTGACCAAATTTTCAGCGTTACACTGCTTTTTACCCGGAAAAGTAGTTACGTTACTGTACCCAACACTGCTGAGGAAACATGCCAAAGAACGAAAAAGACCGACTTCAAGGTTTCATCTGCTCCAGGGATAGTTCAGACTACCGTGGGGGGTGTAGGGGTGCACTTTCCATCTATAATGCATCATTCTTTGCTGTTGGCTGAGGCAACTCGAGCTCATGGGCTAGTTAGGGAATGCGACCATTGGTATTAGCTCTGCAGCCAGCTGAGTCATTTGTAGTCTTTATAAAAGCTGTGTGATGCATGTGTGTATGAGCTGCTGACATTTCGACAAGAGAGTGAGTTTCCCTTCTAGATTGATTCAGTCCTGCAGAGGTAAATTGATCCAATATATTCAAGTTGATTTATGTAGTGCTTTAAAAACACAACATCCAAGTGCCCTCCATGTACAGTAGGCTTCTGTAACTTAGAAAGCATGGGCTACATTTCAGCCATTATATAAACCAATCAAAAAAACTAGACTAGGTTTGTAATAGAATTATGAAAAGAGCATAAGTACATATCTATCTTCTCTGTCACATAAATCGTTGCACGAACCCTCATTTTCTTCCTGAGGCTCCCTGAGGGGATATCGGCCCTAAATTGGGAATCGCTACTATGGGAGAAACTAGAAAACCGTTTCTGCCAAATCAAAGTCTCTGTTTCAATTTAAGAGCTGATAGGGAACATTCACGCCTTGGGTCTCTCACACAGTTACACAGTAGTTGTAAATGACGGGCTAAAAGACTTAAGGAGAGATGGAAAGTCAGGTAGGTTTCTGTTACAGAGGCCCCCTCAGCCCGTCACCTTTCATCACAGGGTCTGTTCAGCTAACAAACGGTGCACCCTCTGCTGTGTTCCTTCAGGATATGCTCTCCCCTGCCAACAATTGGTATATTAGTGACTCAGTGTAACTATAGAGACCACAGAACATCCTCCACTCCGCTAGATTTGTTTTATTCAACAAGACCTAAAACTGAAATGTCAAAGTAGATTGTGCGTCTGTGCCTCTAAAAACAACTCTTACGACTGAAAAATGATTCATATTCTCGTTTCGACATTCTCGGTTTAGGCAAGTTTAGGCAACTAAAACATCTTGGTAAAAGTTTGGGGATGGGCACCTTTTTATGGGTAAAAGAAAACAATGTTGACGGTAAGAGGGTGACTGCACGTGAATTGTAGCCTCTGGCGAGCAAGTTTTGCATGCCATTCACACCAGTTTTTGCGGTGGGGAAAAAGTTATTTTAAAGTAAGCTTAGAAGTAGGTTTTTTTTTCTCGTTAAAACATTTTCAACTTGTTTGTAGCAAATTGCACTGCCTAGATCAAACATGCATCCAAACCCATCTTTACGTGACAATCATGACACCTCTAAAATTCCCTTCGCTTTCATTCTGAACAAACCTGACCAACTTATTATAGACGTTTCCTCCTTTGCTGCAGGACAAATGACAGATGGTGTCATTTTTTTCTGGGAAAGGACGTCCATTAATCCCAACAACGACAGATCACCCGTCAGAAAAGCGTACGGTTGTTTCAAGCGGTTTGGATGAACGCCGTGCGCTGTCATCTTTCCGTTGAGCACCGTCCCCTTTCGTCTCATCATCCATCCTCTTCTCAATCCTCCGTTTATCATATGATAAATGCACGAGCCAGCAACAGCCAGAACACAAATTGACGACTTTCCCCTGTGTAATCACACCCAACGGCGGAACAAAAGCGCGAGGAAGGCGAGAGCGAGGGAGGGGGAGCATTGTTTAGAAATAGGAGATGCTTGTATGGAGTACAGAAGTGTTAAGTGGAGAGCTCTGTCTGCGCCTGCCTGTAAGATGGGCCCTAATTTGCTTATTTGTAGCTGTCAGTTGTGCCTTTGTGTGCCCGGCGATGCAGGCCAGTTGACAGGCAGAGGCCGCAAACGACGACGCTCAGTAGCACTTCAACCCCTCGTCTAAACATCAGTCAACCTTTTTGTGGACGACTGGCACTCATTTTTTTGGATGCTTGAATGCCCTGCCCTCGCTCACTGGTTTTCTCTTTTTACACTGTGATCCATTCTTGTGGGCATGTTTATTTGATGCTTTTTGCAGATAGTGCAAACGGTTGCTGGAGCTCGCCGTGTTTTCTCAAGACTACTTATCAAACATGTTTCGCTTTCAGCTCAACAGGTTGGGAGGATGGGGGTACATTAAGAAATACAGGCAGGAGTGTCAATGTGACACTTAGACTGTAATCTATAGAAAAGACTAGCACCTCCCCTCACCTTTCCTTTATCTTTTTCTGGTCCTGTCTTATGTTGTCTTTTCTTTTCCTCTCCTTGTTTTCCCTTCTCTCCTATCCTCTCCACTCCTCTCCTTGTTTCTTTATCTCTGCTCTCCTCTCCTTCTCTTCTCTTCTCCTTTCTTCTCTTGCCTCCTCTCCTCTTTTCCCATCTAGACTCATCTCCTCTACTCTCATCTCCTCTCCTCTCCGGGGAGGATTAGGACAGAGTCCTTTTCATCCTGCTGTAATCCTACAATGGCAACCCAACTCCAACAAGAATATAGAGACACACACACACACACACACACACACACACACACACACACACACACACACACATTGCTGTGAGATATCTATTTGTCCTGGGGGGTTTTCTCAAATGATACCATTCACATCACATACAATATGACCACGTAGCCACACAGTTTGCTTCCTGTTTATCTGGAAGGAGAGGATGTTCTGAGATTTTGCAGTACATTTTCTGCTCTGGTTGTTCCTGTTCTCCAAAAAAAAAGGTGTGTGTGTTAGAGAGAGAGAGAGAGAGAGAGAGAGAGAGAGAGAGAGAGAGAGTCTGATCTACCTCCCAGCCTGTCTCACTCATCCCCCTCGAGGTGGGGCCTTGCTGCAACTCCTGTCAGCTGAGCTTCCCCCCCTGCTGGGACCTACAATGGCAGATTGGCAACCTTAATACCACAGCTCTCTTTATCTGCCTGAATTAAAACCCAATTGGCCAAGAGTTATGGGAATTGTTGGCTCAGGGAGAGCTCTTAATTTATTTCTTTTATTTTTCAGGAATTATGTGTGTGGGTGCATTTTAGGGGGAAAAATGTAATCAGAGAGATAGAAGCTTAAGGGCTATCTGTCAGGATTAAACACTGAAGCAATACAGCTAGATGCAGAGCTGTTGTTAGCCCTTTATTAAGAAGGATGTGTGTTTGTTTTTGGAAGGATGGGGGCCTGTGTGTGTGTGTGTGTGTGTATATGTGCTTACAGGAAGTGCTTGTGAGGCAAGTAGGATGTGCAGGAAGTGTTTGGTTTGGCTGAGCTGTCAGCTAGGGTGCTGCTCTGAGGATTGCTGATGCAGGGGGCAACCACGCAAAAGATTCCCCCTCTTTTATCCTGCATTCAGTCTTTACAGCAGAAATACACCACAAAGAACACACACACACATACACACACACACACACACACACACACACACGCACACTGCTGCGACAGGAAAATAGCTGTGAACTGGACTCGTTGTTCTCGGCTGTCAACTAATTGAGCAATCCATCAGTTTTATTCCACTGCCAGGAAACGGAGGAACTGGTCACTTATGAAACGTGGGAGTGTGATCGGCAAGCCACACTTGTATTACATAACTAGTCCATGTCCCTGCTGCAGAGAGAGAGCAAAGTTGTGTTGTCAAAATAGGACAGGGTACAGGAGAAGGGTAAAGTTAGGACAAAGGACTCATCACCGAGACCATAAACTGTCTTATGTGAGCTGTAGGGTTATGCAATTTGGATACATTGTTCTAGCATGGTGGTGTGTATATCATTTTCATAAAATGATGTCCTCAGATGTTTTGTTTCGTCCAACCAACTCATCTCAAATGTGTTCAAAATTCTCGTTGCAGCTTTGAAACCAATTGTAGTGAATAAGTGAATGCTCAAAAAGAGGAAATATAATTTTCCTTGTTCAAAAGTCAAGTCAACACACTCGATTAGACACTATAAGAAAAGCAATGCAAGCGCCAAAGAAGTCTGATCCCTCCGCCACGATTTGCAGATTGGACAGAAGTAGCAGAGGGACGGAGAAAAGGGCGAGAATGGAAGGAAAGCCAGCTATGAATGAATGAATGAAAGGAAGAGGTGCCGTGTTGAAAGGGCGAGACAGGGAGGGAGTTGTTATCGGCGCACATACAGCGCTGTCGCCAAATTCTCAGTGACATACCACAGTACCCTGAGTCTGTGCTCGCGCTCCTGCCTGTCCCATATCTTCTGTGTTGACAGCTGATGGGAAGATGGCCCGCTAACTTAAGTCAAAGTACAGAGTAGACTGTGTCTAGGAGAGGAGGAGAGAGACAGACAGAGCACATGAGCTTATTCTTATCACTACCCATGACTTCAATCTTTTCCCTCAGCTATGATTATATATAATATATTACAGCTCTTCGGAGCCCACTACTCCACTCATCAACCACATCCATTATAGATGTACATCCTGTCCTCGTAGATCCCTGAGGGAAGCACTTGTGATGAGGTAAACTCTTCATTGAGGGATGGAACCACTGCGTAGCCATCAGCCTTCACTGACTCACATGCTGTAGTTGTTTTTCACAAGAGCTGTCAGTGGATTTAATTGTCTCAAGTGTTATTGCTATTTTGTGCATTTTCCTGGACCGGGTTCAGATTCAACAACTGCTTTCACACTTCACCAGATGTGCTGGATTGTCAACTTTGGACAGGACTAACTCTAATTAGCTCAAGTGTGAAAATGTCCTTCTATCTAAAGATAGAACAATCTAAAGGTGTATGTGAAAAAAAGTTTTATGTTGGGGGGGGGAAGCATGCTGACAAAATCTTCATGAAGATGTTGTTATTTGAAATTTGCAGTGAAAATCATAAAATGTCACAGCAACATCCAACCCAGAGTTGTTTCCAATTGCCCTCTTTGTTTTTGTTTTTTTCCGACCAGACTCGTCGGGGCACTTGACGTCCTCGCCCCTGGGCTCACCCACATCCCACCGGGGAATGCACCCGTCTCTGCTCAGTCCGACGTCCATGGGGCCCTCCGGCTCTCTTCACTCTCCCATCAGCACGCTGAGTTCGCCCATGAACGGCCTGGCCTCCCCCTTCTCCGTCATCAGCTCGCCCATGGGTCCCCACTCCATGAACTCGCCCGGCATGGGCTACGGCCCCAGCGTCAGCCCCCAGGTGAGGCCTGTGACAGACTCACAGACGCACACACACACACTTTTGAAAAGTCTATTTACTACTATTGACACTTGAGTTAGATGTCTGATTTGTTTGATTTTCTTCCAGTAAGTAACTACAGTGTCTAAATTACTCTGAATTATGCTAATTAGCTTGAGCAATACAACTACTATGCATACATATTTACAACAAACACTATATAACTTGTTAATCAGAGAGTTTTAGAGGTGCTGTAGGTGATATTTTCTTTCTTTTTTACCTATGGACAGTGCTAGGCTAACCGTTCCCCCCTGCTTCCGCTTTTTATGCTAAGCTAGGCTAACCATCTCTGAGCTGTAGCCTCATATTAAACAGACAGACCTGAGAGCGCTATTGATCTTCTTATTCAACCCTTTCGGCCAAATGAGTGAATAAGCATATTTCTCAAAATGTTGAACTATTCCTTTTTAATGAACAAGGAAGTTACAAGCTACATTTAAAAAAAAAAAAGTTTCATGTTCAGCAGCCTCCACCATGGTTTTATGAGGTTTTGCTGTGTACACAAAACTACAGCTGCCCTATAAACTAACCAGAGAAAAAGTTGAGTATTGTGTCTTACAAACTGCATTCACATGTCTCAGGAGTGGAAATTACAGTCTGTTACAATTACACACACACACACACACACACACACACACACACATACACACACACACACACACACAAGCCGGGCCCCAGCAGACAGAGGCCCTGCTTTGACCCCGTGCCACAGTTAATCAAGGCCCATTCAACTACTGTACTTTGCTCTGTCACTCGTTCTTTTATATCTGAGGCCTATTTGTCACTCTCTCCCGCCATATTTTGCTTGCTTTTCTTTTCCCTTCATTCTCCTTCTCTCTGGCTGTCTTCTTTTCTCTTTTTTCCCTTTCTTGTTTTCTTATTCCTTGTCTCTTTCACACCATCTCCATTTCCTGTCTCTTCCTCTCTGTCTTTTTTATTCCATCAATAAGCCTCAGTTTCTTTGGTATTAAAAAACACACACACACACACACACACACACACACACACAATTAAGACATCAAAGCCTGCATTGGCCCAGTTTCCGTCTGAAGCCATATCTGAAATTGAAATAGTTTCCCCCCCCCCCAAAATGCAGTGGCTGCCCTTTTTTGTGTTTGTGAATAATTGTGTTAAAGTGTGTCGGCAATGTGATGCTATTTGGGATGGGCTCTCTCCGCTATTGTTGGGCTTATCGCCGAAGTGTCCCACATGTAATGGAGTTAAGGGTGGATTAGGGGCACTTTCAGAAAGCGGCCAGAATCTTTCCTTGCTAGAAAGCCTCTCTTCTCCCCCCGCACCCTCTCCGTCTGATTCTTCTACGCTTTCTAATTCCAACACTTTCATCTCTGAGGCTGTTTCTGTCCCCGAGTGGTATACTTTGCATGCAGGTGTTTAGGTAGCAAACGTTACAGATGATTGTCTGTCTCGGTCTGTCTCATTTGAATGAATCTATACCAGAAGCTTTAGTGATCCTTTTTGAGTGTGAGCATGTAAATATGTATTAATAATCATAAAAAGGATCATGTGCTTTAGGTGTTCTTATCCTTTCTGCCGCTTGGCCAATCCTGCCGTTTATAACAGCTATAAAGAGCAGGTGACAGCTGTTCTGTCTGATGACTGTTGTAATACTGTATGTACAGTAATTACAGCACGTGTTTGCCTTGTCTTATGGGTCGTGTCTGGTTTCTAGTCTTTAACGATGCTGCACTCTTTTGAACTTGTTGAAACAGCTGGTATAAAAGTAAATGGCTGCAAAAAATGTCGATTGGTAACACTTTTTCTTCTGCAATTTGTGCTGTTCACATTTTATTCTTTTGAGCTGGCAAGTATGGACGTATGGATGTCAGGGCGAGGTATTGAAAAACGATACTAGTTCCGAATTTCAGTATCAATACCCAAATGATATCTTCCTTTGAGACCTACAAACACGATTTTCTACAAACCCAATTTACATTAAGGGGTTATAGTATGGCCTGGTAAGGGTCGGGGTGGGGAATGGAGCACCACCCTCTTCCTGGAGGCTTACTGCCCGTTTCAAGATGCCAAGTGTGTGGTAAAGCAGTATCTCTCATTCTTCCAAATCAGATTAAGGGCATGAGAAACAGTTACCCTCTGTTATCCTGATTCCACGTTTACCTAGTTTTTCGGTAATAACTTTAATGTGTCTAAAGCAGCAAGTATTGCAAGTATTGAAAGTTGGCATTGCCTGGTCAGAATTGTAATATTGTTTACTTCCTGATTTTAATCATAATTTCTGAGATTTATTTCTTTTGGACGCTTTTGTTTTGCTACTTGTGTTAAAACTGATGTAATGGAGTCATTTGGCTGACTTTGTTTTAATTATTTAGCTATAAGCAGTACAAACATGTAATGAATGGTATTGTAGTTGTAAGCAGATATACAGTTTTAAGTGTTTATTAATGTAAACTATTTGTCAACAATTATAACTTTTCCTATGAGGACATATTTAATATTATTGTATTATGTTTTACTATATTGTATATTATGCCTACAGGAGTTATATTTGTTGACAAACAGGTTAACACATAAACTACACCTGCATACAACTATTTTAACTATGCATAAGTTATAAACCTAATAAATGCTGAATATGGGGATTTAATATATATATATATATATATATATATAGCCCTGAACGTTTGCATAACTGAGACGGTAGAAGCTGCAGACTGTTGCTCCGTTGAGGGCGGAGGACGGCAGTTTGATGTGAGTAGCGTGGCTCAGAGGTTAAAGATGGTGTCGGGTGCCCTGTGGTCGTGAGGCGCGGCACTTGTGATGAGACGTGATTTGAGTCAGACGGCGTATGCCACTTGTTTTTAGCACTCGGCTGAGTCGCTGTTTTCATGAGCAGTTGACTGGAACGTGGTCACAGCTCAGCCTCCTCCCTACTTAACCACCCAGAGGCCAGTACAAGACCCTCCGCCTATATCCACACACACACACACACACACACACACACACACACACACACACACACACACACACCTAAACACGCATTTTGCATATACTATAAGTTCTATTCTTCCTAAAGATCTTACAGATACATATAGTATGTCATAAAAGAAAGCAATCCAAGAAAAAGTTCACCCCACTGTGGTTGTACCTTATATTTCTGTTTTACTTTCTTGCTGTCTTTCTAAGCTGTTCTCGTCACAAATCATCAGTGTCTTCTTTTAGCAGGAAACACAACTTTTAGAGGGATGGCAATATACAAATCCAGGTGGAAATCTCATTAAATCACTCTGGTTCTTATTAAAACCTGCTTGATTTCCAATGAAATTCGGTAAAAAACAAAACCAATGAGCCTAAACTATCCCCTACATCAAAGACGCAAATGACAACATGATGAGAACAGAAGACGGGATGAACAAAACTCCCATTCTTACTGGGATCCTGCATCCTCCGACAGCCAAACCACATGTAAAGGGAGAGACGGTCCTTTATCATCAGCCAATTCTTACATCTCAAGCAACGGTACTTCCCCTTGAGCTGTGTCCCCAACATCCAGACACACTGACATACTGTGGTTGCATACGTCTCGGTTTTGTCGCATCTGTTCTGTGCATCCTGGCTATCTGCTGTCTATATTGTTGAAGAAAAAAACGTCTGCATTGTTCTGAGGAGGCCCACACTCAGACATATATTTTACATGAATAGTTTGCTGGCAACGCAAAATGCATACTTTGTCTTTCGCTTGGTGGTTTTGCCGTTATTAGACATGCCGTCTCTTTGTTTCCGGCGCTGTATGAGGGGAAATATGGCGAGACATCTTCCCCGGGTATCTGGTCAGGGGGCGTTGCCAGGCCACAGCAATGCCCAATAGAATCAGACCCATCAGTGGTCGCTTCTTTGGGCTTGAACTCAACTGAGGATACAGACCATCTCTGGATTAGAGACACCACAACTCTCCAAGCAGCTGGAAGGGATTAGACGCAGGGTTGGAACACATTTTACACTTCCAATGACAATGGAGTGTGTTGTCGGTTTTGGTTTTTTTTGCAGAAAAAAGGGGTTCTTTATAATCAGACCACTGCCGGCTCCCTCAGGCTGTACCCCTCTGGCTTCCACGCTCTCCTACTGAAACCTTCCTGAGAATCCTTAACCAACAACAGGCCTCCAGTGTCTCTCAACACTTCTAGAAATACATAAAACGATTGTGTGTTTCTGGAGTCGAACACAGAAGACACACTACTGTGAAAAAGGTGTAAATGTTTTACAAGAAATGGAACACGCGCTTAATAAGTCATAAATGAGCGGCGGGTGGTGATGTCATGCGCCAGTTTTGGGTATGTCGTTTTGAGGCGAGGGGTCGCTAGGAGACTGAAGCACAACACACCCAAGAGAAAGAAAGAGAGAGAGAGAACCTTGGACCCCTTCCTGTGTGGGAGTAGTAAAGGTTCAAGCTGCGGCTCTAGTCTTTGATGGACCTCGCTGTAGTCACTCTGCATGACATCATGGTTGCGTGGCTCTAATGGCCCCACAAAGGGGCTGTGTGTAGGGTCCCAGGAGAACAGTTCAAGCTCTCTAACGTCAATCAACCCTCAAATGGATGGGGGAGAAGATTTTTTTTTTTTTCAGGCAAAGCTGTCTCCAGGTAGCAATTAGAAGTCGTTTAGAGACCAAGCCTTCCCCTCCCCCCCCTTCATTAATGGTAGTTCAAGGAAGTGTAACTAATGTGTAGAATTAATCAAGTTGTGTTTCACTAGACGTTTAGTACACACTTACTTAGCTCTTAGTTTAATGAAGAGAAAACATCTCTAATTCTTTAGAATTTTCTCCTTTTACATAAGCAAACTTGATCATAGTTTAGAAGATTTCTAGAAGTGTGATTAGCTGTTGCTGCTATTAATACAAATATCAGGCATCTGGTTCATATTAAAACTGTCCCAGCAGTTTCCTTTGCCTTCCCTGGAAAGCTTTTATTCTGAAACATATGCAGGAAGTGTTGTTTTGTTGAAATTGTAAAAGCACAGAAAGTCAGTGAATCAGTGAATGAGAACATCATTTTCCTTGCAACAGGATGGTTAGTTGAAGAATTACTGCGGTTGAAATGCAAATTGTGAAGAATTCGCCATGTAGCTGTCATAGCACGGGTACTTTCCATTGGCATTCCTTTGCGACTGCCGTTTTTTGTTCTAACACAACGTAGGCCGTGATTTGAGAACTGACATGCAGTGTGATAGCGTCGAGGCCTGTCTGTGTGTTCTGACTTGTGTTGGGCCACACAGGAGACGATGCATTCAGGAGGTGGCAGGTATAAGGGATAGAAACTGTAACATTAGGTTTAAGTTTCAGAGAGCAGCCTCCTAATGCCAGCTCTAGACGTTGTGGTTTGAATGCCTCAGGGGGCACACATTTATTTTAAACCTTCAAATAATCCCTATAGGGCTTTAATTGCATCTGGTGGTGTGATCTTACAGCAACCCAACACTGTCTGTGGACAGACACGTCTGTGGACAGACACGTACGCAGTGGCATGTCTGTGGCGTGTAATGCCACTAACTAAATAATTTTACTACTACTCTTCATACACCTGTAAAACCTGTAGCTGTGCACAGAAAGCGGTTATAGACATTTCACAACACAATGTATAGCATATAAAGACAGGAGTAAAGATGCAAACATGGGTCAAACTGCATTTTTTAAATATTTGCTGTATCACATGAAGATAAAAATCATGTCTGAACAATAATAGATAAACTGTCAACAACGTTCTGACCTTTTTCATCCAAAGAACATAAAAAACAGATCAAGTAAAAAGCAGGACGACTGGCTAGTGGATTTATCAGTCCGTTATCTGCTGGATGGTAGACAATGGAAATGCAACTGAATGACTTGCAGGGTGTAATCAATCTAAATGTCAATTACTGCTGGATTGCGCGCTGTTTGACAAAAGATATGCCACTCAGTTGATTTCCATGTAGCATACTAGACGACGCTAGTATGAAGAATGACTTGATGCTAATGGGCACACTCAATAATTAATCACTGGATGGCTCTTGTTTTGACACTGAAAATACTTCACTATCTCCATCACTAAGTGATATGTTGGACAGTCAACAATCTTTTACCTGCTGGAGGACATACCAGTGGAATACTCGCAGGTTGATTAACAGTTGGGAAATGAAAACTACTAATCGCTTATGTGACAGAGGAATTGGGTGGTCAGTTAATTGCTGGATGACTTACTAATGGACAATGGAAACACTTGTCAATTAATCACTGAATGACAGACAGATGACTTACATGAGCATGACCACACCCATATACAGGCTTATGATACATTTAAACTAGATAAAAAATCTACCACGTGGCACCGTTCGACACTATAACACATGCATATCTGTAAATTTGCTCCAATCAGCTAATTGAACAGCTTCTTTAACTTGTTCTAAAGTTGACATAAACAGTGCTAAAACTAAATATTTAAATTTGCATAGTTTATTGGAATAACTTCCCACCATCATCACATGGCTGTGGTATAAGATGTTCCACAAACATTAGCAAAACAATATGCACTTTGCTTTATGTATGCAATATTTATTTTTTGTAAGTGCACGGCTCATTGTGGATTACTCCTTGATTAGAATGGAAGTGTCATGTCTTAAAGTCTAGTACTCATTAAATATGGATGGTGCCCAAGTGATAATGTGCAGTTAATTATGCAAATTGTTATTAGAGCCAGAATAGTGTGGTGATGATCATCAGACACTGCATTGTTGTGTAATAAGACAATGTACACTTGTACTGCATGTTTTAAGTGTATTTCTCTTTCTTTAAACAAGCCAGTAGCTATAGACATGAAGTTATACAGACTGACAGCTAACTCAATGATTGGACAGTTTTGGCGACTGTGATCAACATCGCTACATGGACCCACAGGGGGGAGTCAAATTCCGGTGACCGACATCAGTTCATGCATCATTGTATGTGTGTATTTATGTTCTCCGGTTTTACAGAGCTCACAAAGAAATAACTGAGTATTAGTCAAGACTGCAAGTCATCCTCATTTTATGAATACAGTAATCAGTAAGCAGGTAGAAACATGATATTATTGTAGAGATGGAGGAGACAGTTACTGTGTAGCAATCACATGTCACAGCCATTATACACAGAAAAGCATACATGCACAACACACCTTTTCAATTTCCGATTGATCATGAAATCTAATTCATGTGGTTATGCACATACATGTTAGGGTTACTAAATGATTTTCATAAACAATAAGTCACTTACACATTTTGGCAGATCACTTTCTTGACATTCTTGTCTGTCAGAAGACAGATTTAAAAGGAGTTTACCATTGAGCGTATGCTAAAATCACATATATACTGTATTCAAATCCTGCCATTTGTCTGTCTTGCCTTCACACCTCAAAAGCTTGGAAGCAGAACAAAAAAAGTTTGATTGACAGCTTTCACACCAGCCCAAAACGAACAGAACCACACAGGCAAATGCATCAGAGTTAGTTTAAACCAATCCAAACACTTGTGGAAAGTAAAACGTGTGATTTATTCATGAAAAGAGCAAAGGAAAGAGGGAGAAGCTTGTCACAACTCAAACACTCTATGAAGAATGTCTATAGTTAGGAGATAAAAAAAAAATGACCGTTGGAGAAGACTGTTGTGAGAGGAGAGTGACTCCAGGGTTGTAAGAGCTGCATGTCAGTGGTAGGCAGTGCAATGCCCACAGGAGCAGCACTGTTTCCTATAAAAACAGCCCTTATGCCCATCCACCCAAACACAAAGCCAAAAGGGCACAGATCTAGACATGCATGCCGACAGAACACACATGCGTGCATGCACACGTGAAATCCAGAAACGCATGCATTCAGACACACACACCTGACGAATTAAAAATACACATATGCATGCCACGGACCCAACCCCTCTGCGTGCACGCACACTCCCATGGATGCCAAAAACACTTGGCGGGGTCAACACAAAGAAACGCGCACACATATACACACACACACAGATACAGCCAAGCTGAGGTGAGACAACAGCTGAAAGTCACTCTGCGTATTCCCACTTCACCGCTGTAAGGCTTGTTGCCTTTCGTGCCGCTGATAGTCTTAATATCCTTTTTTGACTGTAACAAAAGTTTCTGTCAAAACACACACACATAAGCGCCAGCAGTACTTGCGATGATTCATTTTATCTGTTGTGGCGCAGCATGGGGTGAGTGTTAGAAACCTCCGAGCTGTCTAGAATAATGTCTGCTTCTACTGAATTCTATCCACCGGGAGAGAGAAGAGAAAGTGTTTTCTCAGAGCTCAGTGACTGTAATCACGGAGCTGTTTTACAATAAGGCAGACCTCGGGAGGATGTTGTCACTAAACACTACCACTTTGCTAATGGTTAATAAGTCATAGTTGTATTAACTTGCACATCATTAATAAGCCATTAGAATGCATGCATTTTGGTTTTCCAGGTTGTGAGGGAAGGATCCTTTTCTATTTTATTATAGCCTCTCCCAGCAATCTTGAATTAATCCAGACTGCACAGCATCAAGACCAGCAACTGGCCTGCAGTAATAACATTGAAAAAACAGACTTGATAGTTTGTTGTAATGTAAAAAGCCATCATAAATAATATTTTTTAAGTCAGCCTAATCTCAGTAATTTAGCCGGCAGTTATAATTGTGTGTTGGCAACCCAAAAGTTATTTTTAATTAAAGCTGGTACAGAAGCTTATCATTGATCTGAGTGACCAAGTCATTATTAGTTAGATATCTGTGAAGTATACTTCATTGTGCTGGCATAATCACAATTTTGCTATTCTTCTTATTCTTCTTATTTTGAAAGATGGAAAAAGTTTGATCTTGACAGATTTTATAATAGCTGACATGGTGGCAAACTATGACTATAAACATTTGAGGATTAATTTCACTTTATGTCAAGACTGTGTCGTCCAATTGGGATCATTTTCCACATCGCAATGATTAACACCGACTTTGAGGACAACAATAAACATGTATTTAAGAAAAGGTGCAGTTAAAATGACATCTGGATGAGTAAATAAGTCATAAAGTCTGTGCTGAAAAGGCGGCAGTCCAACAGCAAAGCAGTAGGAGACTATATTTACACTTTGTAATAAATGTTAGGGCTACAAAATTGTCCTTTTGGACAGTTATTCCATGGATGTGAGGAGTAGGTACAGATGTGGATTGTTAAAGGTTTCCTGTGGCTAAAAGAAAACTCCGCAGGACCCCCTTCAAGTCTCATGTATCTATCCATCTTTCCTTCCAGTTTCCTTACCTTGAGTGTGACTTTAAATTTACAGTCGGACCTATTTGCAGACGACCCCTAAGTTCATCTGCAAATAACTGAAATGCAGTCTGAACTATTGTGTGTGTTGTGCATGTGTATTGTGCGTGCTCTCACCCACGTGTCTCTTCCATCTGTTCACATTTGTGAACTATGCGAGTCAAACAGGTGTCTCTCAAACTCGTAACGGTGCCGTAACCGATCCCAAAGGTGTCTTACTGTGAATGTTCCCCGGGGGCCACAGAAGAGCGGCCCCATTAACACACCCCCTGTGTGGAAACCCGATCCCCAATCTCTGCTGATACGTGTCCAGATAAGACTCACACACTCACACCACGGGGAGGAGAAGAAAGTTCTGCTTCAGACATTCTCTGCAGCACCGCTGAGATAAGTTTGCTTTTAGGAGGAAGTGATTGTCAACGGGTGTCAGAGGTGAAAGGTGACACGGGGGTTATCATTAGGTGACATCATGACCTGATCCCTGTCCTCAC
Source organism: Sander vitreus (assembly GCF_031162955.1). Classification (NCBI taxonomy): domain Eukaryota; kingdom Metazoa; phylum Chordata; class Actinopteri; order Perciformes; family Percidae; genus Sander; species Sander vitreus. The sequence goes on from NC_135870.1 coordinate 21,841,089, forward strand.
CACTCAGGAGGCAGCTGGTTAGGTGTCAACACAAGATTTGTAACCCGTCCAGTCACACCTTCTGGCTCTTGCTCATCCTGCACTAATCCATACAGCCTCTTTTTTTTCTTAATGTTAAATAGTTCTATGTATGTGTTATTTGTTTCTGTATTTATTGTTTGTTTATTTTACATTTACCTTTTTAATATGTTTATGTATGCACCAACAACCAATGCAAATCTGTTGTAAGTGCTACTTACTTGGCAATAAATCCTTTTGTGATTCTGAACTTAAGGTTATACAAATGCATCGTGGTTCAGTGAGTGATAGAGTTTTGCGGTATAAGACGTGTAACAGTAGGAGTACAGCGTTCTATTCCTGGCCATGTTGTGCCACTGCATAATGGAAAGCCTTATAAAGGAATTCTGTAAGGGTGTTTTAAAAGAATTCTGTTGAAGATAACTTTCTCCGCGTTAAAAAAAGGTGCCCTTGAAGTGGAAAGCAACTGAAGTTCCACATGAGGGTGGTGCATAGGATTTGATGTCTGCTTTTGAAGTGTCTTTATGAGCAAAGTCTGTGCTCTGACTCTGAATCGAGCTAAGCGCGTCTTAAGCAGAGGCCTCCACTGTCTCTGCTCTTCTTCTTCCCCTTTTCTCCTCTGTTCACTCGAGGGACGACTCCTTTCTTTCTTTTTCATCACCATGTGTGTTGTCATAGCATACTAATAGTTTAAAAGGCCTGTTCTGCCACCAGGGTTGTTCTTTCTATTAAAATAAATTAGAGTTGAGCATATATTTTACTCTGTATAATTGCACAAAGTTTCTTTGTCGCTTTTGTACGAAGCACATTGTGTTGCATTGATTTGTATGAAATGTGCTACAGAAATAAAGTTTGATTGATTGAGACAGACACCTAATCAAAGCCGACTCACAGCGATACTTTTATATGTTTTTGGTGAGAATATATCTCATTTTTCTTGTGTTTTGTTAAAATGAGACACTTGGGCTGATTGTTGCCCTCCATTGTATTCTATTTATTATGGGATATGCTGATTGGCCTCTATATATATTAATGTAGTTGACTAAATGACTCCTTATATTAGTGGTTGTGGCCAGTGGGCATAGTATAAAGTAGGGATGAAAAGATTGATCAATTAGTTGGTGGACAGAAAATTAAAGGACGGAAAGATTTTGTCTTTCTTTTTAGTTTAAATCAAAGGATTTGCTTGTTCCAGCTTCTGTTGTCGTTGTGTTTTGCGTTTCAATCTTTTTTGTTATTGTTAATTGAATATCTTTGAGTTTAAGACTGTGTCTCAGACTGTGCCTCAGACAATGCAAGCACTGGGAACTTGCGATGAGCATTTTATTGCCATTTTTTGAGACTTTTTGAATTAAGATCAATGGAAAGATTAAGGGTAGATAAAGCTATAAGGACAATACAGGTTAGTTGTAGCCAAAGCTTCCAGAAAACATGGTTTATTGTTCTGTGTGTTTTTATGAAACCGAACCAAAACTCTACTGCTTTCATAAATGTAGTGTTTTTCATAAGAATATAAAAAGATGTTTATTTATCTCACTCTCAGCATTAGATTTAGAGCGCATCCATTCATCAATGCAGCTTATCACCATATATTAAACCTTTTTAGCTACAACCTCGGCTCTTTAGAGCTATCACCCTTTTGAGGAAGTATTAATTTATCATTACGTCGAAGCCAGCGGGTGGCACATGACATATAATCACATGTGTCAATTCAATGCAGAATCTGACACCCGCAAGCAGACTGTACTGGATGTACCAATCGAATGTCCTCCACAATATGTTGCGCAACACCTGCAGCACATGAAATGGTGTTCTTCAGCTGGAGCATTTCAGGCGCTCGTGTTGTACATTGTACTGCAGGGAATGTTATGTCCTACATTTGCAGTCCTTGATGGTTTCTCTCCCTCACGCTGTAAAAGTTTGAAAGCCAAGCCTTCTATTCCTCCTAAAGGATGATTGTCTAGGGGTTTCCCAAGACGATGAGACTGTACACACAGCTGGCATACCTCCCTGTGAAGGGTCACATGTGTGTGTTGTAGGGGAGGAGGGCGCATGTATTCTATTTCCAGAACCAGTCCTGAGCCACTTTAATCCCCCCGCCTTGCCTCCATTGCCATGGGCAGAAAAGAAAGAAAGAGCCCCCCCCAAGGGTGCCCACCCCACTGTGGGGAGCAGTGTTGCTCAGATTGAGTTGCAGGTTTCCTGAAAATAGACTGTGAGTGGAAGAGTCTTTTCTGTCAGGCAGACAGAGGGTTTGATAGAGACAATATCAGCTAAGGAGACAGCGCTGTTAGAGCTGCGCTGCAGGGGAAAAGACTAGACTCGGGCGTTTTACTGAGGTAAGACCTCATGTTGTCTGTGTATGTGGATGAATATGCAGTGATGTGGGTATGTGCACATGCCGCCGAAACTGGTTCCAAATAAATGATGCAGCGTTGCTTTTGTGTCTTGGAGACGGTCCCAAAAATCGTCTTATCCCCTGCAAGGAAGGCTTTTCCTGCACAAGGCAGTATTTTGCCAACATATATAACAACTGCTGTACTTGTACTCCTTTTTATAATTTTTTGGGGCTTTTTCCCTTTATTTGTAAGTGGATAGACATGAAAGGGGGAGAGAGATGGGGGGGTGACGCGCAGCAAAGGGCACACTCTTACTGGGTGAGCTAGCTATGTGTCTACTATTAATTTAAATGATGTATGATAGTGACACATTTACTATCACTTCAGTATAAACTATGGCCACTTGATTACCCGTTTCCCCTTTGTATTATTAATAAAATAATGTATAAAATACCACATGGAAAGCTCTGCAGCATAATAACCTAAAAATAATCTTCATATTTTTTTCCAAAGCTTAAGCTTTATGCGTGTGTTCCATCTAGTTCAATGTGTATTTGTGTAAACGGGGTGTGAATAGCAGGCCAGGGGTGGGTGTCGGGGTGTGAATTGAGCATTTTCATGTGGCAGAGGGCTTTCTTTAACCTTTTCAACCCACTCAACCCACCTGTGGATCCATCATTCAAATGCAGCCAAACACTCGTATACTCCTAATACGCTTTGTATTAGAAGTTCTAGTCAGTTTCTCAAAGTCAAGTTCCCATGACACCACATATGTCATGCTGAATTTTGTGGAAAGTGTATAGAAGGATGCAGAATACATCTAGAATTTTCTATTTGATGTGATGGTAAAGCGCCATGGTTTTGAATATTTTACTCAATGTAAGCTGTATACCGTAGCTTCAGGCAAGAATGTTATGCATTTTCCTAATTTTGAAGCTGTTTTAAGAAGAACCAAATATCAAAGTGTAAGGTGAAATGAGAAACACTGCTGCTGGGTGTGCAAAGCTGTGTGTACATATGCACGTTCATGTGGTATATCTGTGTCTATGTGCAAGCTTGAATTTCCCCTTGGGGATCAATAAAGTATCTATCTAACGATCTATCTATCTATCAATCTATCAAACTGTTTAAGTGTTCTTGTGCATGCATGTATATTTATGTACTGTATGTAAATGCTTTACTGTGTGTCTGTGTGTGTCAATGCAGCTGCCTCATCCTTATGACATCATACTAGATCTTAAAGGTTAATGATCCTGGTACTTTCTGAGAACTCATACATTTAGCTCAGTGTTTCCTTTGGGATTTTTTTTAGCATATATATGGACAGGCTTTCCAACAGGCAGGACAACTTAAAAGAAGGCAACCGCGACTACTGGACATTGTGCGTCTGCCCTATTTCTGATACCATGGCGGCAGAAATTCTGCCTTGGCGGGCCGCTATTTTCAAACCAACATAGAGGAAACACTGTAGCTATAAGTGTTCAAGATGTTAGTGCCATACAGTAAAGCCTGTGAAAACAGTGATGTGTTTCCTCTGTGGCTCTGGAGGAGCTTTGTCATGTTTACGAGGCAGGGATGGTCTAATGAAAGATGCTGTCGTGTTGCATTATGGGAAGCGTAGGAAGAATACAAGGGACTAAAGGTCAAGATATGTCAGCCTTTAATCTGTGTACCGCCTAACTTTATGGAAGTACGATATTGCTGAAGTAGTCCTTTAATTTCTCTCATATTTTCATACCAAAACATGCAAACATATATACATACAGTACATACATATATACATGTACACATATGTAGTTTTATTTTTGTATTCATCATTTTGTATAGAAATTCATAAAATGCCCATCTCAGTTTTTGCTTGATAAAGAACTTAAGCGATGAATTAGTTTTATCGATCGACTAATCAGTTAATCAACTAATTAACTTTTACATGCACAGCTACACACCAGTCTATGTACACCAAATCCAACTCTTGTTTCGTCTCTTCAAACATATTGCAGCACGGTCTTTCGAAATAATCTTAGCCGATGACTTGATATATTATATGAATCATCTGTAGAATACTCAGTATTTAAAAAAGAATCCATAATTGCATACATAAATATGCTCTAGGCAGACTTTTGGAGCCACATCATCAACATCCATATGTGCTCTGTGGCTGTGTGGTTTATATACTGTATCTTTGTGAAAGTGATGTATACTTCTCTATGTTCCTCCACTTTGAAGCTAATGTACTCTGTCAGATCACTGTAAACACGGCTCTCTCTTAGACTATCATGTTTGTGTCTCATTGTCATAGAAACAAAATTGTTCTTCCATCTTGACTGATCCCTCCAGACAGAGACAGGGCTTCTCTGCTAAATTTAGAGCCAAGATGTGTTTGTGCTATCAGACATGTCTCATATGTGGTAACTTAATGAAAACACGTTTGGCTATTTGAGCCCACGTGGCTGCTCTGCCAACTCTGCTCTGTCTCTTAGCTCTCTGCACTTGGCAGTGTGTTAGCAGGGGATCCACCTGTCTGAATATATTTCTTTTATTCCCCCCACCCTGCCCCCCAACGTTTGACTCCTCTGAGAACAGCATGGTGCTAGTTATAATCATTAGTCTCCCCTTGCTCTCTACTTTTAGCAAGAGGCGAAGAGAGGTCACTTTGACATGAATTTAAGCTTTTTTTTCTTTTCAGAGAGACAGGGAGGCAGCAATTGAAGGAGGACTTAAGGCTGCAGTTGCACTTCTGCTAAAACAAATGCAGTCTCTTTATTCTGCTGTACTGTTGAATTTTGCAGTGGAGTTATGCTAGCGCTGAACATTTGGGAGCCAGCGGGGCTTGTTGAGAGCATGAATAAAAGAGTTCCTGGGGTGGAGTGGTGCAGGATCCTGCTGCGCCAGATTTAGATCTAAAATACAGGGGGAACAAGAGGGAGGAGAGAGACCGAGGGAGCAGTGGAAGAGGGCAAAAAGAGCCGCTGCTGGGACTGCTGACCATCTGTATTAAGTATCAGAAGTCATAATATGCTTTTCACTTTCTACATTTAGCAAATTGTTCATGACAATTTGCGTGACATAACTCCACTCCCATGTATTTCCCCTGTTTGTGTGTCCAATCAAGCCTTCTCTCGTCTCCAGAGCAGACCTGGCTTTTATTCAGTAGATACTGTCATCCGCTAACTATGCAGCACCAGCTCAGTTTTGTGACAGGCTTGTGTAATGGGGTGTATGATGTCGCCCGTTTGAAGTTCAGGGGGGCTGCTTTGTGACCTGTCGGCGTGTGTGTTTGTGTGTGCTGATGTTCCAGCTGAACTCTCCGATGAACTCGGTCAGCAGCACGGAGGACATTAAGCCCCCGCTGGGCCTCAACGGCGTGATGAAGGTGCCCGCCCAGCCCTCAGGCACCATCCTGTCGCTCACCAAACACATCTGCGCCATCTGTGGTGACCGCTCCTCAGGTGAGTGACATCAGACTGTGATGGACACCCACTGAATGTGTTCTGTCACACACACTGCACAGGAAGCAGGGCACAATAAAGACAAATCATTGAATTTAAAATATTTACATTAAAATGGCGTTATTCTAGATAATTTGTTTGAAAGTGTTACTTAAAGAATCAAAGAGTTAAAAGTGTACAATGCATTTAGGAAGGTTTTTTCTTTTAAGTTTCTTTTTTTTTGGTGGTGTAACAGCTTCATTTAAAAACAGTTTTAAGTTATTTTGTAACTCATCTGTACAAATAATAATGTCAAAATTGGTTTAATGAACACTTATTAATACATTAAAGTTATAAAGATGGAATGACTACCGTTAGTTTTTGATGATGACTGTTTAAACGTGGAATCAAAGCCTAACCCGGAATTCCAGGGTATTTTTAAGTCTAATGTAGGGAAGAATTGTGTGCAAGTTACTCAACAGCTGGGATTACACAAGATTCTATTATTACCAAATTAAAAGAAAGTGGGACTAGCATGCATCTTACCAGAGCCGATGCTCTGACCACATTGAGAAACCTCCACAGATGAACTTTGGTCAGAGAAAAGCCCCACGGACCGCTCTGGCAGCACTACATACTGCAGCTTCCTGCAGTGGGCGATCTTTCTGGAAGGACAACAGTCAGTGGAATTCTTCACAAATCTGGGCTAAATGGCAAGGAGGCCAGGAAGAAGCCACTCCTGAGAAAATGCATATGAGGTTGGCAACATAAAGGCACATGAAAGAAACTGACATCATGAGGCAAAAGATTGTACGGTCTGACGAAACCAAACCTCAGTTCAGCTCTGACTGAAGTAGAGAAGCTCTGCGTCGGAGGGAAACCAGGAACAACCCATCACTCATGGGAAAGGTTTTCATCCCCAGGATGAGGCTGGATATCTAATTCCTTGGACAGTTTCAGTGTCATCCTGCGTCATCGATGCTGCATGGTCCCAAAGGGGAAAATCAAAACAATCTTTTATACCAAGTCATGCTTCATTTAGCGATGCTCGGAGGCTTTATTTATCTTCTCTGGTGGTCTGACCAGAGCCAACAAAGAAACTGTTTGAGCAACCCTGAGGAATGCAACTGGCCTTCATCCATCATCTAAAACAAAAAAAGAGCTGTAAGGAACAGGAGAAAGAGACGTACCACCACATGATGTGAGAACAGTACCGTAACGCCAATCCATGAGGGCCCCCCCGCCCCTGCAGCTTGCCTTCAGTAGGCCCCCTCTTTTCTTCCCCAGCCAGCTCAGCATAACCCCCATGCACACAGTCAGTCCACTTTATTAGGTCTTTGATCATAATTCGTCTTTCCCTACCTCAGAAGCGAGGTCCTGTATGCAGTTTGTGTTGCTGCATGTTATCTCAGACTGTAAAGTTTTTATTTATTTTTTTAAACCTGCTATTAAATTGGCAGTGCACTTTATAATTATGTTGCTGTTCTAGTGGTCACTGGGTCGCAGACAGGCGATAACAATGATAAGCAACTGACAGAACTAATGTGTCGGTCTATCAGGCTGTGGCGCTGTCACCAAACTGACAACCTCATGTGTCAGTTAGACTGTAAGACACTGAGACAAGAAGGGGAAATATGACTCGGAAAGATTTTATTCTCTACATGCATGAGACAAACTCTCTCTCTCTCTCTCTCTCTCTCTCTCTCTCTCTCTCTCTCTCTCTCTCCCCCCCCCTCTCCCTTTCCCTCTCCCTCTCTCCCTCCTCAGGTAAACACTATGGAGTATACAGCTGTGAGGGCTGCAAAGGTTTTTTCAAAAGGACGGTGCGCAAAGACCTGAGCTACACCTGTCGCGACAACAAGGACTGTGTCATTGACAAGCGCCAGAGGAATCGCTGCCAGTACTGCCGCTACCAGAAGTGTTTAGCCATGGGCATGAAGAGAGAAGGTACAGCACATACCGTTGAGGATAAAGTCCCACTTACCCATTCCCCATTTCCCTCAAAGCTGTACTAATCCACACACACACACACACACACACACACACACACACACACACACTCTTACACTGTAAACTGATATTTTAAATTGTAAATTTGATGCTTTGGTGCTTCCTTTTGGTTCCATGTTGTTTGATTTTAAGTGGACATGGTTAAACTGATGCAGATTTGCAAAGGGCACATGTAAAGCACCTGAGATATGACACCAAGGTTAGAAGATGTCCCTTTTTGATCGCTTCCTATTAACCCGCTTTCCCACTGGCAAAAAACCCCCCCACTAACATCTGGCTTTTGTCTTCAGTGGGAAAGGATACATTTGGCATTCATTCCCGGATGAAATGACTGTAGTAATCACAGGTATTTCACCCGGCTAGACATGCTAATTTTCGCCCTTTTTCCGGCACAATGCTATGATGTGCGTCTCCTCCGTCTAACTTCTGTCATCTCGTGCCACGGCACCAAGTCGGCACCAAGTTTGAAGAGAGACTGAATAAGTAACAGATATGAAAAGTCACTAGCCTTCATGCTGCTTTCTACTGTTTATTAAGCCCTGTTTTCCAGCGAGTTTGTAACGTCAAACGTGACACCAGTCGAAAAAAAAAAAAACAGAAAGGCAAAGTCGTCTACTGTTGATGGGAAAGGAATCTATCACCTATTTTAAATGGGTTTCCCCGCGTTTAAAAAAACCTGCATATACACACTGATTTTTGTGGAAAATGCTTTTAAGTAAAGCAGCTCGTTTCCCATCCTGCCTCTATGCAATTTTACAGAAGCGCTTGCAGCTGTACTGTAATTCTGCTCTGCGACATCATGCCGTGCATTGCAGCCATAGGCTCTACTTTAAAATTGTTCTGCTTCAAGCACTACTTTTGGGGGAAATAATGCATTCAGCTGTTGCAGCCCCAGGAACCCAGTATTGCTGCATATTGAAACGGAGTGAGGGTTTGGGAGAGCAGGCAGTCCTCGGGGGAGTTCACTGATGTAGATAAAACGCATAACCGTGGAGCTGTGCCAACGTCTGCTTGCTCTGTGTGACTCTGTGTCACCGTTCATGCCCTTGTGATCGTAATTATTTGAAAAAATTTAGAAGTTGTGTGGGAAAGCCTACCTAGTTATGGTGAACCGGCATGTTTTCACAAGCACAAAGATTTTTTGTGCTTAAGATACTCAATGCACAAACTGTAATCAAAGTAGTCAAATTGGATAATGTCTTGTAATTGCACGGCGTAGAGAAGTGTGCACCACATTCCTCAAATTAGAGGCCACTGATGGAATGCACATACTGCTCCTGCCCTTTTCAAAAGGTTACAGGGATTTAATCAGTCGCACGGTGAGGCCACATAATATACAGAACATGTAGTTGTGAAGGACAGACCATTCATCACACTTTCACTTCAAAATCAGATCTAGTATCCATGTAAATGTGGTTACTGACATTCATACTGAAACACGCATCTTTAGCATATACATAACAAGCCTGTGTGTATCAGAGCACATACTCTGGCAACTACAGCCATACAATTAACAAGAACAGATTTTTTTATTTATTTTTTTTATTTTAACTGATGATACTTTGGACATCTTCCTGACATCAAACATAGCATGTTTAGCGATCTTATTCAGTGCATCATTGATTGTTTTTAGAGCCAGATAACATATCCGGATGTGGACAGGAAGGGCTTAATTTTGCCATTAAAGGATTTATTCAAAGGTGCAGCAATCAAACATTCCTGCAAACTTAAATCACTCCTTCTCCCACACAGAAACCCTGTCCTCTCTCAGTATAGACTGGGGATTATAGAATCATCCACTGTGACATTTACACGGTTACAAGGTTTGACTACCATGAATGTGATACTGAAGTTCGTAATATATATATATATATATATATATATATATATATATATATATATATATACACAAACCTGGTCAAGAACTACAGGAAACGTATGATCTCTGTAATTGCAAACAAAGGTTTCTGTACCAAATATTAAGTTCTGCTTTTCTGATGTATCAAATACTTATTTCATGCAATAAAATGCAAATTAATTACTTAAAAATCATACAATGTGATTTTCTGAATTTTTGTTTTAGATTCCATCACTCACAGTTGAAGAGTACCTATGATAAAAATGACAGACTTCTACATGCTTTGTAAGTGGGAAAACAAAACAAAATGAGAAAAAAAATCCAGAAAATCACATTGTAGGATTTTTAATGAATTTATTTGCAAATTATGGTGGAATAGAAGTATTTGGTCAATAACAAAAGTTCATCTCAATACTTTGTTATATACCCTTTGTTGGCAATGACAGAGGTCAAACGTTTTCTGTAAGTCTTCACAAGGTTTTCACACACTGTTGCTGGTATTTTGGCCCATTCCTTCATGCAGATTTCCTCTAGAGCAGTGATGTTTTGGGGCTGTCACTGGGCAACACGGACTTTCAACTCCCTCCAAAGATTTTCTGTGGGGTTGAGATCTGGAGACTGGCTAGGCCACTCCAGGACCTTGAAATGCTTCTTACGAAGCCACTCCTTCGTTGCCCGTGTGGTGTGTTTGGGATCATTGTAATGCTGAAAGACCCAGCCACGTTTCATCTTCAATGCCCTTGCTGATGGAAGGAGGTTTTCACTCAAAATCTCACGATACATGGCCCCATTCATTCTTTCCTTTACACGGATCAGTCGTCCTGGTCCCTTTGCAGATGAACGGCCCCAAAGCATGATGTTTCTACCACCATGCTTCACAGTAGGTATGGTGTTCTTTGGATGCAACTCAGCATTCTTTCCCCTCCAAACATGACGGGTTGAGTTTTTACCAAAAAGTTCTAATTTTTCATCTGACCATATGACATTCTCCTAATCCTCTTCTGGATCATCCAAATGCTCTCTAGCAAACTCCAGACGGGCCTGGACATGTACTGGCTTAAGCAGGGGGACACGTCTGGCACTGCAGGATTTGAGTCCCTGGTGGCGTAGTGTGTTACTGATGGTAGCCTTTGTTACTTTGGTCCCAGCTCTCTGCAGGTCATTCACTAGGTCCCCCCCATGTGGTTCTGGGATTTTTGCTCACCGTTCTTGTGATCATTTTGACCCCACGGGGTGAGATCTTGCGTGGAGCCCCAGATCGAGGGAGATTATTAGTGGTCTTGTAGGTCTTCCATTTTCTTCTAATTGCTCCCACAGTTGATTTCTTCACACCAAGCTGCTTACCTATTGCAGATTCAGTTTTCCCAGCCTGGTGCAGGTCTACAATTTTGTTTCTGGTGTCCTTTGACAGCTCTTTGGTCTTGGCCATAGTGGAGTTTGGAGTGTGACTGTGTGAGGTTGTGGACAGGTGTCTTTTATACTGATAACAAGTTCAAACAGGTGCCATTAATACAGGTAACGAGTGGAGGACAGAGGAGCCTCTTAAAGAAGTTGTTACAGGTCTGTGAGAGCCAGAAATCTTGCTTGTTTGTAGGTGACCAAATACTTAATTTCCCGAGGAATTTGCAAATAAATTCATAAAAAATCCTACAATGTGATTACAGGCCTCTCTCATCTTTTTAAGTGGGAGAACTTGCACAATTGGTGGCTGACTAAATACTTTTTTGATACACTGCCGATTTTGCAGGTTTTCCCACTTACAAAGCATGTAGAAGTCTGTCATTTTTATCATAGGTACTCTTCAACTGTGAGTGACGGAATCTAAAACAAAAATCCAGAAAATCACATTGTATGATTTTTAAGTAATTAATTTGCGTTTTATTGCATGACATAAGTATTTGATACATCAGAAAAGCAGAACTTAATATTTGGTACAGAAACCTTTGTTTGCAATTACAGAGATTATACGTTTCCTGTAGTTCTTGACCAGGTTTGCACACACTGCAGCAGGGATTTTGGCCCACTCCTCCATACAGACCTTCTCCAGATCCTTCAGGTTTTGGGGCTGTCACTGGGCAATACGGACTTTCAGCTCCCTCCAAAGACTTTCTATTGGGTTCAGGTCTGGAGACTGGCTAGGTCACTCCAGGACCTTGAGATGCTTCTTTCTTTCGGGTCGTTGTCATGCTGGAAGACCCAGCCACGACCCACCTTCAAAGCTCTTACTGAGGGAAGGAGGTTGTCGGCCAAGATCTTGCGATACATGGCCCCATCCATCCTCCCCTCAATACGGTGCAGTCGTCCTGTCCCCTTTCCACCTCCATGCTTCACGGTTGGGATGGTGTTCTTGGGGTTGTACTCATCCTTCTTCCTCCAAACACGGCGAATGGAGTTTAGACCAAAAAGCTCTATTTTGTCTCATCAGACCACATGACCTTCTCCCATTTCTCCTCTGGATCATTCAGATGGTCATTGGCAAACTTCAGAAGGGCCTGGACATTGGGCTTGAGCAGGGGGGCCTTGCGTGCGCTGCAGGATTTTAATCTATGACGGCGTAGTGTGTTACTAATGGTTTTCTTTGAGACTGTGGTTCCAGCTCTCTTCAGGTCATTGACCAGGTCCTGCCGTGTAGTTCTGGGCTGATCCCTCACCTTCCTCATGATCATTGATGCCCCACGAGGTGAGATCTTGTATGGAGCCCCAGACCGAGGGAGATTGACCGTCATCTTGAACTTTTTCCATTTTTTAATAATTGCGCCAACAGTTGTTGTCTTCTCACCAAGCTGCTTGCCTATTGTCCTGTAGCCCATCCCAGTCTTGAGCAGGTCTACAATTGTATCCCTGATTTCCTTACACAGTTCTCTGGTCTTGGCCATTGTGGAGAGGTGGGAGTCTGTTTGTTTGATTGAGTGTGTGGACAGGTGTCTTTTATACAGGTAACGAGTTCAAACAGGTGCAGTTAATACAGGTAATGAGTGGAGAACAGGAGGGCTTCTTAAAGAAAAACTAACAGGTCTGTGAGAGCCGGAATTCTTACTGGTTGGTAGGTTATCAAATACTTATGTCATGCAATAAAATGCAAATTAATTATTTAAAAACCATACAATGTGATTTTCTGGATTTTTGTTTTAGATTCCGTCTCTCACAGTTGAAGTGTACCTATGATAAAAATTACAGACCTCTACATGCTTTATAAGTAGGTAAACCTGCAAAATCGGCAGTGTATGAAATACTTGTTCTCCCCACTGTGTGTGTGTGTGTGTGTATGTATATATATATATATATATATATATATATATATATATATGTGTGTGTATGTATATATATATATATGTATGTATGTATGTATATATATATATGTGTATGTGTATATATATATATATATATATATATGTATATATATATATATATATATATATATATATATATATATATATGTGTGTATATATATATATGTGTATATATATATATATATATATATGTGTGTATATATATATATGTGTGTATATATATATGTATAATCAAGTCCTGCTATATTTAACTTCCACAGTGACACTCCTTTTAAACTTCCCATTGCAACTTAAAGGTAAAGGAATTTGGGTAAAAAGAAACAAATTAACAAAAGAGAATATTGTGTGGATGAAAGACTTAGACATGAAGTTACTACATTAGCTAGTCTGAAAACACCAGTGGAGGCCAGCTGGTGAATACTTTTCGATGGGATTACCCAACATTTCTTCACAGTTAATTTAGCTTGTCATAGCTTAGCAAAGTTAGCATGCTGTAATAAATGTCCCTGAAATATTCATTTAATGACTTCCGAATGACTTAAGCGGTCTTAAGCTAGCATCAACTGTAGAATCTTTAAACTTAAGTGACTTTACTGAATTACCAACGTCACTGAATGAACACTGTTGTCACCTCATCTGTGAATGCTTCCTGGTTAAAAGCGTACTGAAAGACTGCAAAAACCACAGTCCTCAATGAGCTATGAGCCTTATAAACAGTGATTGTATAGGCCGAGTTTTGAAGCGAATGTAACAGTTAGAACCTGCAACTGACTGAAATGAAGACGTCATGGCGTTATAAACAGTGATGCACTCGCTTTTTAATATAATATTCAAAAGTGCATTTAAACAGCCGTTAGGTCAGGAAAAAAAACGAAAGAACTACAAACTGAAACAACTATTAAGATCAGCAAATGAATTTGTTATGGATTGGAGCAGGAGCTAAAGAGGCAAATGAAAAAAGAAAAAAATGTCCTCTTAAAGATCAGAGCCATGTATCATCATGGAAACAGGGCACAATGTATAATAATAATAATACATTTTATTTACTGAGTAGCTTTTCAGGGTACTTAAAGGCACTTTTCAAGTTGAAGTGAACACGCTTAAAATATTGAACACACATTAATCTCACATTGACAGCAGTTCTGAAAAGGTTTTGATTAGTGATTTGAATGTGGACAGATTGGTACAGTCACACGTGTTTGGGGAGAGAGTTCCAGAGGGGGGGTGGGGGGCAGCAGCTTTGGAGAAGGCTCTGTCGCTCCAGGTCTGGTGCTTAGTCCTGATTGGTGGAGACAGGAGGTTATTTATAGGTATATATAAAGACAAGTCCTGTTAATGGATTGCATGATTGCATCTTCTTTAAACTCACTCAATAAATATAGGACTGGGTCTTGAGTACCTGCATTGCAGAAAACTGTTGTAATTATTTGATACTCCACTCCACTCCACATTTTCCAATCTTTGTGCTCGTCCCTGACCGGCAATTTCCACTGGATGTGTAACGGCTGCGGATCCGCTCCGGAACGTCAGCGGAGTCATTAGGTTTCCATTAAAGTCAATGTGTGTATTTCCACTGACTGCAGAACGTCTGCGTCCCAGCTCCAGCGGTCTGCAGCCCTCCGGAGCAGATACGCAGAGCTTCTATTTTTGCCGGACGCCGGAGAACTCCCCAGCAATTCAGCACACGGCAGATAGTGCGGGACAGGAAGTCGAGCACAGAAACAAAATACAAATCCGGTTAATTTTCAAAATAAAATACACCGTGCTCACGGCGGATCATATTTCCCAGCACTACACCTTGAAAACACAGCACAGAGTTGTTTCCCCTCTACTCCTCTGGATGGAAACAAACTGTTGTTGGTTTTGTGGTTCTATTCTACATGAATTCGCAAGATCTAGTGGGTCCTCGAGACTACAGCTGTCAGTCATGGCCGCAGCCGTGCTGCAACAAATCCGGACCTGGTGGGTATTGACGGACGGCGGAGCACGCAGCCGTTCGGCAGCGGAGCCGGTCCGCAGACGTTCCGCATCCAGTGGAAATCTGGAGTAACTTGTAAACATTGATTCGGCAAATGCCTCCTGTGAATGAATGAATTGTTTATTTTCGTGTCTGGCCGCTTACACGGCCCATCCATTATAGGATTATTCAGACACATTTTAAATAAACACTTTCCTTTTGCTGACACTAACAAAATATATACATAAAGGTTACAAGTATTAAACAATACAAACAAACAATAAATAAAGAGTAAATACAGGTAGGGTACTAACATAAAGTTAACATTTCAACATAAAACCCTTCCAAACCTAAATAAATTATAGTAGAAGTTAGGGCTGCGCAATATATCATGTTTTATTATTATTTTTTTTATATATTTATACCAAACATCGCAATAGGCTGCGACACACAGCAAAAGACACCCAGTGGTTGTGGGGCAGTACAGTTAAGCACCTGGGAGGAAAAGATTCCAGAGCCAATAAGACCAGGAAGAGACGGGTTGTGTGAGGGGGGGGAGGGGCGAACCACGCAGTCAGGTGTGAATTTTAACACTCCATGAGGGTGTTACAAATATTAGTGCTCTCAGCAGTGCTGTTAAGCACTCTTTCGCACATTGAACAAATCAATCACTGCCTCTCAACTTTATGGTCACCACAGTTACAGAGCACAGATATAGAGTGTATAGATTATAGTGAGGGAGCCAGGGGAGCTGAAGAGCGTAGCAGGTTGTGTAGGTGCGTGTGTGTGTTGGATGTATCTTCACTGTTAAAAGGTGAGTTTTTATTTATTTTTGTTTTAGTTTTTTTGGCTAAATGCATTTTTTTTCTATCCAAGGCTAATTTGTGTTGACCTTTACTTGGCCTCCCCTCCCCTTCCTTCTTGCTTTTATTTATATCATTGTTAGGCTCTTTACTCCTTTTCAAGGATATTATCATTTACCGCCTTTCGCCTCGCTCTCAGTGCTGCCTAAGCCTCCCCCTGCACCCCGAGGGCTGTGGTTGGAGAACAAGGCAGCAGTAGCCCAAAAGGCTAAGCGAATCCACAGAAAAACAGGATTAAATGAATTTATGCTCTCCCAGTCAGGAGAGGAGGGGGGGGGATAAAGCTAACATGATTTCAGCCCTCCTCACCTCTCCCTGACTCCAACACAAGTATTCTACCCTTGTGCTGACCTCTACTGCCAGACAGCAGTTCCTCTAAAAATGGGGCCCCTATACCCCCCCCCCCAAAATAAGACCACAGCCTCTCTGATTCAGGACTTGGAATAGAAACCAGAGTAGGGGAAATGTAACGAGACAGATCATCCTGCAGACTGTGTGTGTGTGTGTGTGTGTGTGTGTGTGTGTGTGTGTGTCAGAACAGTTCTCCAGGTGTGTATGTCGGCTTGCATGCTGACATTGAATTTCCAAAAGCCTTTTATCATTCAACACACAATGTCCAAAACTTTTTATTTATCCATGTGTGGAGGATAAACTCATAAAAAGCCACAGCACTTTTTTTCTGTGGTGCCTTGAATTAAGTAAATTATAACCTTTTGAAAAGACAAAACGCACGCACGCACGCACACACACACACATCTTTTCCATTCTCGCTTGAGGGTGGAGGTGCGGTTTCTCTTGCCTCGGCCACAGTGAGTCTCAGTGTCTGCTCAGCACACAAACCACTTCCTGTGTCTCCTTGCAAAGCCAATCAAATGACAGAACTTCATTGATTTGTGTAGAGGCTTTTTTTAATTTTTTTTTATTTAAGCTGTTCTGGCGACCACGCATGGCCTAAAGAAGGAACGACGGACCATACATTATTTATTTGTCTATAAATGATTTGTGTATAAAAGGAGCCGGCTGTTTGTCATTGAGCATTACATTAAAAAAACACATCTCTTTGATAAGGAAGCTGCAAGAAGTCCTTGAGCATTTCCTCGCTACTGCGTTGTGCAAGGTCTAAGGTCGTAAATATATTCCATCCGTTCTGTCGAAGCAATTATTGATGATTGAACTCTCTTGGATATGTCTACTGGCATAATACATACAGGGTCATGCACTATTCACTGGCTTACTGAGACACAATGTCTGCAGCAGGCACTTACACATGCAGACTTGACACAGGCAAGCAAGCACTCACTCAAGCGTGCACACACATATTGTATGTGTGTGTGTGTGTGTGTGTGTGTGTGTGTGTGTATAAATACAAACAAGGGTCAACAATGTATTCAATTCTCTACTGATGTGCACCAGAGTATGCACAATTTGTTTTCTCAGAATTCAAGTATTTATTCAACAGGAAGATTCAGTGTTAAACTGTTCCAACCATCCATCCACATCTACAACCACATTGCAAACAAAACAAAAAGACATCTGCTTTATCAAGTAATTTCATCTTAGATATAGGCACATACCGCATCATTGAGTTTTATTCAGAGTAGAAAATAGATCTACCAGTGTGGTTCCCAGTGCAGTTTTGAGCATGTCTCAAACTGAAAATGAGTCATGTTCAGTGTCTCAAACAAGACTCAGGTAAGGCAGATTGTTACACAAGAAACAAGAATACCTGATTGCAGACAAAACAAAGAAAACGGTTGGACTAACCTCACCACATGGCAGATTGGCAGAATTTTGTATTTTCACAAATAATAGACAAAATGACCAACAATCTGGATTTTGCAGTCCATTGCAGAATTGGCACTGAACCTGTTTGATCTTGCATTAAAAGTTAAAGAATTAAAGCTGCATTAATAAATGGTTGGTCAGTAGGGGGCAGAAGTGCTAAAAATATGATGGAAAACACGCATTCCTTACATCCTGATGATTGAAAGTCCAATATTCAATCTTCTTTTAGCTCCTGTTTGGTCTCCACCAACTCTTGAAAAAAGTGTGTAGTTCTTTAGCGTCTCCATTTTCCACTTTCTTCACCAGCTAGTCGCTAATGTTTTTCCGACTTTTTTTCCTGGGTCGGTAGCGCACAATTGGTCTATCAGAACTTGTTACTGCTTGAAACAGGGGCGATGATAAAAGCGGTAAAGCAGAGATGTAGCCGGACTGATACTTCCCCACTTTTTTTCTCCAAGTGAGGAAATAGAATATTAAAAGTTTGCAAACAAATTCATATTTTTTTAAGTGCTTGAAGATCCAATAATCACTAAAGCATATGTCATGCAAGAAAGACCGTAGAAACAGATGAAATGGTCAAAGTTGTCATATTGACATTTAAGGTGTGTTGATTTATTCATGACATCAACTCATGCATTGAGTAACATCTTCTTCAAACATTACACCTTAAAAGTTGCCAGTAGCTGCCGGTGGTAGTGGCACAGTGAATACAAAAAAATGTCTATAGCTAGCTAACTGTTAACGAAAAGGCAGCAAAACTTCCTTTCATTTTATATTTATAGTTGACTAAAGTATGTAAACTTGGCACCGTAGGAACAGTGGTTACATAACCTTGGATACAAGCCACAACTGTGTGCATCAGTGGTTCGCTTTGGTACTTAAACAAATAGCACTACACCCCAGGTTAAGAGCGAATCGATAAATGTGCTGCCAAGCCAAAACAATTAGCTAAAAGAGGCTGAACGTAACCTCAGAGTTGGGTCATAATTCTCTGTGAGTCACTACGAGTGACAGCTTTTACATTTCCAATAGTAATTTCATTCATTGTCAACATTAAAACCATTGATTTAATGCAGCTTTAATATTGTATGACTACTTGACTTGAACAGTATTCCAGTCATTTTCATAGAAAACCCTTAACGAGAAGCTTGCCCTAGTGATTAAAACTATGCAAGTTTACAATCCTGAATCTTTTTTTGAACATACATGTGCTCTTGAACACATTCATTGACATTGTAAAAAAAACAAAACAAAAAACAGCAGTAGTGACCGGAACCAGTTTTGTTACATGCAGCCGTTCAGGAGGAGCGCCAGCGAGCCAAGGAGAGGAATGAGAACGAGGTGGAGTCCACCAGCTGCGCCAACGAGGACATGCCCGTGGAGAAGATTCTGGAGGCGGAGCAGGCGGTGGAACCCAAAACCGAGACGTACATAGAGACCAACCTTGGGGTGCCATCTAACTCGGTGAGTTGGTATTTTGATACATTCTTTTGCAAACTCTCATATACTGCGTCATTCTGCAACAAGTCATCACTTTGTGTACATGTTCATGCCCATGGGCACACAAACATACACACAAGGAAATTATTATTTAATTTATATTTAACCTAGGGGCTGGTCGGCAGCATTTGTTTCTCATATGTACTCCTACATTTATTATGGTATACTGGTTACTATTCTCCATTCTCACGCACTATAACCTAACCTGACTATAAATAAAGTGAAAACACTGATGGCAGGGATAAGTGGCCATTGTATATGCACAATAAAACACACTCCGGTGTCCTGATATGGAAAATAACGGACTCACATTCATCACGTGTCTGTTATTTTCATATATCAGAACACCTCATTGTGTATTATTATTGACATGGTAGAAAGCATTGTATAGGGTGTCACAGGTAAAAACAACAGACATGAAGTGAAATAGTTTACAGTACAGCACATAGTTGACTTTCTTTCTCTTTTCTGCCGTTTTCTCATAGATGTGGGAATTTTACACTGTTTTCTGGTGTTAAAGCGTAACTCTCGCCAAAATGCAACCTAGGGTCTTTTTGTGAATGTACCCGAGTCAAACTTTAGTTTAAAAGCATATTTAGGACGGAATCGCCACTTTTAAGATGTACCGTATTCTCATTTTTCGGTCAAATGGCCTTTTGAATGGGAGTGCTAAGGGCACTTTTATGCTAGCCTCAAAATAGCTATTTTTAAAACACTAAGAAGGCTCGACACAACATGAAACTTTGCTCCAAGTATCACCAGTGGCTCTACACCTTAACTAAAGCATTGACAACATTGTTTGTGTACACAGAGTTTACTAAAAAAGGTTTTGAGCAACTCACTGTAGCTGTTGTTCTTCCGGTCGCCGTCTATCGAGCCAGTCAACAATAAGTCGAGGGAGGAGAGTAAAGCTTGAAAGCTCCAAAAGCTTAGTTCCATATAAATGCACGGATAATTAGTTGTTTTGTCGTTAGTGAAACACAATATTGACTTTGTAGTTGAAAAAGGAGCCTCGTATAGGAATGACATTTCCTCCTATGGAGTCCGATCATTCGCATTCAGAGATCGCCTATTTTGGACTGGGAAAATGGCAGATAGCATAAACAACTGCTAACGTGAGTTGTTCAAAACCTCTCTTTTTAGTAAACTCTGTGTACACAAACAATGTTGTCAATGCTTTAGTTAAGGTGTAGAGCCCCTGGTGATACTTGGAGCAAAGTTTCATGTTGTGTCGAGCCTTCTTAGTGTTAAAAGCTATTTTGAGGCTAGCATAAAAGTGCCCCTAGGACTCGCATTCAAAAGGCCATTTGACCAAAAAACGAAAATACGGTAAATCTTAAAAGTGGCGATTCTGTCCTAAATATGCTTTTAAACGAAAGTTTGACTCGGGTACATTCACAAAAAGACCCTAGGTTGCATTTTGGCGAGAGTTACACTTTAAAGCCTCTGAAATGCGTCATTGAGTTAATGTGGATACAAGTACAATACAATACAATGACATTTTATTACCTGCACATAGTTTTAAAATGTGTCCATATACAGTATACTACTAATGTGTAGTATTTTTGCAGTTAGTATGGATGAACTTAATCAATTATTTAGAAATAATACGTAATGATACAAGACAATCGCACTGTAACTGTCTGTTGTCTGCTGCCAGTAAAACTGACATAAGAGAAAAGGAAATGTTTTTCAGATTCATGGCTTATACTTTATTTTCTGCTTTCCAAAATCTTCCTGGAGCTGTCCCAGCATTGTCCACATTTTGTTTAATTCATTCCAGCTGCATGTAGCTCTTTTATCAAATCTTTGCATTGAACTGGGGAGTCGAGAAACGGCACACTTTAAAATGTGCATGCTGACATCTTAGCAAATATACTTTTATGTATTTTTCAGTGTAAATATAATCTAATAAGAATTGCCATGCAGATTGGAATTGGGACTTGTCGTTTGAAAAGCATTTTATTTTCTCCAGTAATGAAGCTTTAATGAATCGTTTGGTTGTTTGTGTTGTGGAGTCTAAAACTGACAGTCAGGAAGTTTATCAAACTCCCGCTGCCTGCTGGTGAAGATGGCTGTGATTACTGTTTGTCCTCCGTCGTTTAGTCCCCTAGGAGGTGACTGCTTGTCGACTAGAGCGCGGGTTTACCTGTTCCCCTTGCATCAGCTCTTTTGCTCAGCTGTGAGTTTTCTTCCTCTATCCACTCAGTATCAGCTGGGCACTGTGGGCTGTCTTTGACACAGAGGAGACTAAAGAGCGATGAATAATGCAACAGGCAGACTGTTCCTGAAAGCATCCCACAAAGCCTCAACTTCCTCAGGAATTCTGCTGGAACATGAGAAAGTGGAGCTGTGAAACAGCCTACCAAAGGCGGCAGTGGGGAACAAGGGGATGGAGAGTGAGACTGAAGGAGGGAGGGAGGAGCGTGGGGGCTTCTTCTGGGATTTATCTGCTTTAGGGGAGGGAAATGTCCTATGAAGTAAAGGTAGAAATGTGAAGGCTGTTATGTGAGTAAATGGGAGCTATTTTGGGGGGGCAGATGAAAATGTAGGAGATGAGCGTTGACAGTAGAGAGAGGGAGAAGGAGTGGGGCATCACGGGGGAGCGGCTGCCAGCTCAGACTAATGCACTGAGTGTGTTTGGGCTCAGCCATGCTGGGTCCCTGGATGCCTGCGGCCAGCCTGACACCAAGAAGAGGAGGTTTTCTAAAAGACTAGAGAATAGATAAAAATAGCACTGATATGCACATGTACAGGGCTGAGAATTTCATATTAATAAGTGAATCATATCGGGATCATATCATGATATCAACCCACAAAATTGGCCAAATTCCTGACTCAAAAGTTTTGAACACAATTTGTTTATGTTTTACACAACGTATGAAACATTTGTTCTAGTGTAATATAGAACAGTAGTTCGGATTGGATCAGTTTGAAGATGCAATTTGATATTCAATTTTGCACATATTTGCCATATCCTTGACTGTACTGTATATTGATAAGAAACTATCACTATTATTTTGTAATATTGATTTCAGCCATATCAACCCTGCCGTAATTAGGTCTTGATGCATCATTTCCCAAGGTTCCTGAATGTCTCTTTGAACGTTGTTCAAGTATGTGGTATGCTTTTATACCTGTTATTGCTGCCAAGACTTTTGTTTTATATATTTAAAGGGTCCGTTTACACCCAAAGACCCAGTATCTAGCAGTGCAGATAGTTTGGGTTTGGAGATATTTGCTTTTGAAACTTTGGCTGTCAACCCAATACAATAGAGCTGAAAGGGATGAGTTTTTGAGCACCAAAAACAGGCCTCTGTTCACCTCCATTGCTGGCCATGTTGGTAAGCTGGGGGGCTTGTTGTCCTTGTCGCTGCACTAGCAACTCTTGGTTGGTAATGGCCTCCCGCTGATGTTGATCGCTGGCAGGTGGAAACAAGTGGGTGAGCACATGGCTGTTTATCTGCAGCCATCCGCAGTCCAACAGCAGCAGTAACAAGAGCAGCAGTGCATAGAGGATCAGACAAACCAAATGGCGAAAACTAGGGGGAAACAAATGAATGAACTGAGTAAAACATTGCTAGATACTAGGGCTGCACGATATGAGGAGAATATGCGATAACGTTGTTGAATATTGCGATAGTGATATTACTTTGGATAAATTAACAGATATTAAAGTGTACTCAGTTCTGCATTTCTGGTGCTTCCAGTATTCTTCTACAATACAACAAATTGCCTGTTGAATTTAAAACAAATGAAAGGAAATCATTACCAACATTCTATTATTGAACGAATTGAACATTGAATCATATAAAAGACACCGGTAAAAAAAGTACATTTTAAAGTGCAATTTTCTACTGATATAGTGTCTTTTGCCATATGTCGCACCTTTTCGCATTGTGTTTATTGTGCCAGTTGATATCATAATGACGATAAAAATATATATGTGCAGCCCTACTAGCTACAACTAGGAGTAAGCAAGAAAACATTCCCTTTGACCAAACTGGAGCCCAGGATGTTGGCAGAGTATCAGCATTGAGGCTGTCCTCCCCTTCTCTCTGAGTCCCATCCCCCCCCCCCCCCCACACACACACACACACACACACACTACTGTGAGGTCTCCATTGAGAGCCACTGCCCCATGCTATAATTAATCACGGGGCCCGGGCCATGAGTGTACACCATGAATAGGCCACCGCCGCTGTCTAATGGCCGGGGTCTGGCCAACCTGAATAAAGTGTGTTTATCTCATGGTGACCTAGAACAGGAGTTAAACAGGCGTTAGTAATATGCCTTCAGTCAGTCAGGGAGAGGACTTCTCATAAGGACGAGGGGGAGAGGAGAAGATGCTATCGTTCACTAAACCTGGGGGTGTTTATTTACCTCTATTCAATGGTTTTCTCTCCTCTTTCTTCCTGTCTTTGCATCTCTTCTGGATGGCTGTCCTACCGTCTGTGTGTTAATGTATATAAAGGTTTAGTTTATCATCTTTTCCCGAGCTTAAGGCAGCAAGCATTGCTGTTATTTAGATAATTAGCTGATGATTCATCCCCGCTCCAGCATATGAGGACAGCTTCTTCTTCTTTTTTTCAATTGACAAAAAGTGGGACACTTGAGTAATTAATTTTCATACTCATCTGTGTGAGTACCAAAGTTTCTCTCTGTTGTCACGCTAGTATAGTCTGGTTCAAGCTGAATAATGAAAAATTCAAAGGCAAATCTTTCTTCTCCCCTTCTCCAAGTGTTGAAAATTTCATAGGACGGTATGCAAGCCTGGCAATTCTCTAAGTTGCTGGGATGATCGTCCATGGCGGGGAAGCACGTGTGGCTATAAACTCTTTGATTTTCTGGGAATGAAGACAGTGTTTTTTTTTTTGTTTTTTTTTTTTGTGGCAGCCTTTTAAAAATCTGCCAAAGGGGCTAAAATGAAGTAATTTCAAATTTCTTCTATTGCTTCTTTCTCTCTCAAGTTTCCGTTTTTGTCGTCCTGTTTTCAGCTGTGGTCTTCACAGTAGAAGAATCGGATGTAGCTGTAACCGTTGAGCTGTGAGATATCCCCAGGTGGACCTTTTGTACTGACATACATGGAGGTTAATGTTATTCCGTCACAGGTCACGGCAGGCTCCTCCATTGTGGCCCGATAACATCCTAAATGCTGTTCTGTGACTTGAACAGTAAGTACAGTAATGTGATGCCGGAGGATTGTTGCAGGGAAGTGTAAGCTCCTCTCCCTTGTCATCTCCACAGACAGGGGCAAAGAAACCAGGTCAGTGTAAACATGGCTAAGAGAGCCATACAACATTCATGAGGCATGCCATGTTCAACGAGAACCCTGGGACTTGTATTCTTATGAGGAATGAGGAAGAGTGGTTGGACCGTGTCGCACACTGAAGCCTCTATTTGTTTTTCTTTGTTTTGGCTGGGGTTGCTCTTTG
Organism: Sander vitreus; assembly: GCF_031162955.1. Classification (NCBI taxonomy): domain Eukaryota; kingdom Metazoa; phylum Chordata; class Actinopteri; order Perciformes; family Percidae; genus Sander; species Sander vitreus. The sequence goes on from NC_135870.1 coordinate 21,865,572, forward strand.
GAATGAATTGTCTGTTTATGTGTTTTTTTGTTTTGTTTTTTGAGGGGAAGCGCAGCTCATGAAGGCTGTCGCGCTGAGCTGCATCGTCCAGGTCTCCCACGGAGATCAGATGCTGAAATATTCATAAGATGCCTGTTTTCTTTCTCCCCCTAAAGAGGACTTTCAGTTTTCAAAAACAGTGTAGGCTTTGTGTCTGGTTTAAGTTTCATACGTGTGATACTCTGCAGTGAGTGTGAGTTTCACACCGTAGGGAGGCAACGTGGAGGGATAGTGTTTGGCCTGTGTGTTACAGTGCGAGTGGAGGGATGTTTTCTCCTTTATCTCAAACTAATCTTCTCTCGAGAGCTGCAGTTGATGTCGGGATCCTCCGAGCTTTTAGCATCGATCTGTGGGATTTGGTAGAAGGAAGTTTGGGAGAAGTTGCCGACTGTTTTTGTCAGAGTGTGAGTTCACACAGGGATACTTTAAGGATGTTTACTTGATTTAAAATTATGCACAAAAGCATGTGCATAAAGTCTTTGTTTACACATGCATAAATCAAGGGTATGTGCTCCTGGGATGATGGTAAATTCTCGTCAGAGATTGACAGTATTGTTTGGGATTCCCCCCACCCCCGTCCATATGGATTGACATTTTTTTGTGAGTTAGTCATACTGTATGTGTGTAGCATTAGTATTCCACCACTGCTCATAAACTTTCTGCTGGTCAAAGAATAATGTATCCCAATCTAATGTATTGGGACAGGTAAGGGCAAGCAGTCCAATCGCACACAGAAATGATCAGAAAACTCCTCATGTTCAGCAGCGGCGCTAACAGAGATCTGACACTTTATTTTTTGAAATGTGGAGATTCTGATCACCTGAACTGCAGTTTATGTCTCACAATAGCCAGTTTCTTCAGGATGATACCAGTATTTTGTAGACTCTTTCTTCAAACTTTAGTTTTTTTTTTAGGACAAGAATAATAAAAGAAACACAGCTAACTCAGCTTTTAGACCGTGATGTATGTTCTAAAAGCCTGTCTGCAGCCTTGTTCAATGGTAAATGTGAGTTGACTTGATTGCAGGGGAGCTGAAATTCTTTTAACCAAATGTAAATGTTTGTCTAAAGAAGTGGATGGTCTGTAATTGAAGACATATGAGCGACGGTATGCGTTCACCGTTGAGATTGCATTTAACCCTATTTAGCACCCGAAGTGAAGAGAGGCTTTTTAAATGCATATGCACTATGCTTTTAAAATGATAGCTGTCCATGTGACATCTTTCTTTAGCTTTTCTTCCAGCTTTTACACTCAGCTCTCCTCAAGGCTTCACACATCTAATGTAATGAAATCAATGAAGGATTGAAGCTTTCTCCTTGGTTCACCTCTTATTTCACGGAGGAACTAGGCAGTGTTCTTATTTAGGGCACTAAATGGACAATGTGCAGTGACGTCCATTAGCCAGTCCAGTCCACTACCAAGAACTGACTGTTTTTTTTTTTATTTTTAAAAAATATTTCCCACTAAGAAATGTTGACCTTAAATGACAACAATTCATCTTTTGAAAAACATAATACAAAACTTGGAAAAAGGGTATGAACTTATATTAGCTTTTGATCGATAATGATAGTGGACATTTGTTTCAGGCATGTGAGCTGGAGTTACAGACTTTGTTATATGTTTTACTGTGAGTGAATATGTATAATCATTATACACAATCATTTGCTGAGTTTTCTGTAGGTCTGCCAAACTTGATAACAAAGTCCCATTGAGCTCCTAAGTGATTGTTATTTTGTGAAGTGTCAGGAGGGGCCTCTTGAGATCCACTAGCTGTCCAAAGGCTGATTTGTGCGTTGGCTAAAAGGTCCCCAAAGAACATGCCTGCTTGGTGAAAGTGTTCTTTTCACCGGCCGCTCTCTGCAGGTATTTCCTCCACGAGCTGGGACAGAATCACTGTTTATTTTGTCTTCCCACTTGCTCCTCTTGAGAGAATATTATTCATAGTATAGTACTCATGTAACCTTGGATGTGTGTGTTGGTAGGTGGCTCAACCTGACACCAGCCAAAAAGAGACACACAGACTAAGACAAAAATATTACACCTTTTCATTTTATGCATAGCCTGGATTTCTAACTTTGCGATTTGTCTGTTTGTCTCTGTTTCCCTGCAGCCCAACGACCCAGTGACAAATATCTGTCAGGCGGCTGACAAACAGCTCTTTACTTTGGTGGAGTGGGCCAAGAGGATCCCCCACTTCTCTGAGCTGCCACTGGACGACCAGGTCATCCTTCTACGAGCAGGTCTGTCAAAAAAGGCTAAAACACAGTCATAAAAAAGCCAACCAAACAATGACACTAGCTGTGTTTCCATTCACATACTTGTATGTGCATTTTGAAGTAAGTAAGAAATCGGCAAATCCTATCAATCCGTTTTGCCTTTGTCAAAAAAGAGTTGATGCACTAAATAGGATATGGAAACGCCTTTGGCCAAATAAGTTTTGAGATAGCAAACATTTAACTTACAAACTTACAAAGGTGGGGGGGCTTTTCCCTTTATTAGATAGTGACAGTGGATAGACAGGAAAGGGGGGAAGAGAGAAAGGGGATGACACGTAGCAAATGGCCGCAGGTCGGATCCGAACCCGGGCCGCTGCAAAGGACTCCGCCTACATGGGGCTTACACTCTACTGGGTGAGCTAGAGGTCACACCACATTTAACTTACATAACTGTTTATAAAATAAGCTGTTTCCACTTTTGGCGTCTTCCTGGATATTCTCAATATGTGTCGTTGTCTCCAGACAACATGGCTGACATGAAAGAACATTTAAAACTTGCCCGGCTAAACCAAATTCCTGAAGACCTCTCTCTATTTTTCTCTCGTAGATGGGTTAGGTGGCCAGGTTAGCTGACTTGTTTCCGATTAGCAACCTCCTACTTCCTTCACATTTTTTTGGGACATTTCAAAAGTTTGCTTAAAATTAGCTTGACAGTTGAATGGAAACATGGCTAATGACTGACGATTATGATTTTATTCCATAATGGCCTCTCCAGTAGGGTTGGGCAATGGCAATTGGCATATGACGATATCCACAGCGAAACATCACGATGGATGATGACATCGTTGTTCGGGGGGAGGGGGGACTACTTGAATCTAGCCATTGTTATTTGAACGTATAGGAAAATGTCCATCAAGCACAGCGGTGAAAAGAGAATAAATGAGTATATATTACTGTTCTAAATAGTAAATTATGATCACCTTGTCTTTAAACAAAGGTAAAACAGCAGCTTTTTGTTAGCATTCAACAGCTACAGCTTCCATGAGACTTTGACTGCGTGCCAACAGCTAACCAGAACCATAGGGTAGGCTATGTTGCTGTTGAGTGCTAGCTAAATAACCATTGTTTTAGCTTGGTTAAAAAAAGAGGTGCTTAATTAGTATGATCCTGAACAACAGTAGATACCCACTGATTTTAGAATATAGACCAAAAAAAACAGGTCTTAGCCGTTGAAAGAAACCCTCTTGAGAAAGCGCACTGAATTACAGATGCTAGTGCTAGCTCTCTATCTGTATCTAGGTAGAATAATCTGCAGAACTTGAATACACCAATCTGGCCGACTCACCAAGGTCAGAACAGCTCATTCTGTGTATCTGCTGTATGTGGGAAAGCAAGCTAACCGCTCAGGATCACAGGAGCATCCACGTAAAACACAGAGTGAATCATCTGTCACTTCTCTTACAATCACTAACATCACATGCACAAAGGTATTTTGGGGGGGGGTTTCAGCACATTGCCCTTGTTGCCTGCCTGTCACTTGAATTTCACGCCATTATATTCTAAATCCACCTTGAGGGGAAAAAAATGCTATTACACACCCATCCCATACCCTGAAAAAAATGTCCTCCCATCATTTCTTATCTTTAGCACATATAATGATGGAGAGACGTCAGCAAAGCAGAGAGAGACATTATTCTGGAGAGCTCATCTCCTCTCAGCTCTCAGGTTTTCTATAAATAACCGCTTTAGTTCTGCTGTATCACGGATAAAAGCATCGCGGCTCCTCTCATACCCAACTCAACTCTGGGGAAAAGAGGCGAGTGTTGCCAGGCAGAACAGTTAAAGGAGCCCTGTCACTCAAAAGGCAGCGTCTTGTGTCTTTCAGTGCTCTCTGTGTCAAGCCCCTGCTTTGGCACATCAAGCCTGTTGTATTTATTGTGTTGGCAGGCGCAGTTCATCCCTTTTACACGCTTGTCTCTTCAGAAAGGATGATTCAAATGTCTTCGTAATAACCTGATGCCTGTGCTTGAGAAAGCTGCACGCTTTTACCGCGCAGCCTAATTGATTCATTGGAATTCCCCCTCTGTTGTTAGTTTCATTTTGCTTGAATGCTGTGTGAACTTTTGTACTGGGATTTGCCTGTGTTTTTTTTTTTTCTTCCCTCATACTTACCCTCGATCCTCCTCCCCATCTCTGTCACAGGTTGGAATGAACTTCTCATTGCATCATTTTCGCACCGTTCGATAACGATTAAAGACGGGATCCTGTTGGCGACCGGGCTTCACGTCCACCGCAACAGCGCCCATAGTGCCGGAGTGGGAGCCATCTTTGACAGGTCATTATTATCATATAGCTAAACTTTCTTGTCTTTAAACTAATCTGTGCGCAACCTACAGCTAATATGTTTCATAGGTGGTTTGTAAATTGCAACTAATTGCTGTGTTAGTGGTTAATAATCATTTATAAATGTTTTACAGGTTAATAATGAGCCATTACTAGGGACAACATGAGGAACCAGATTATGAAAGAAATGTTTGGCGGGCAACATAACTTATTTTGGGTTATAACATACTTTAATAATGGTTTATTACTGGTCTGTTAAGCATTAATAAATTATTAACTATTGTAAATGTATGCACCCCTTAGTGACAGTCTTCTCAGAAAGTGGTAACATTTAGGCATACTTAATAAGTTATAAGTAAAAGTTTTGCTAATGCTAACAAATCATTTATAAATGCTTTATCCGTCAGTAATAAGCTATTAATAATGACACCTTTTGCATGGTTTTGAAAAATTAATTTGACCAGTGTTTATACTCCTCCAGCATGATTTGCGGTCTTTTTAGGTCGCTTAAAAGTTGACCTTGATAATGCCTTATTACTGATCTATAAAGCATTAATAAATGACTTAGTGACTACTATAAACCTGTACACCACCTGCCTAAAATGTTACCACTTAGAAAGTGATAACATTTTAGGCATACTTAGTAGTAACTTATGCTTTGCTTTGTCTTTTTAAGTAGCTCAAAAGTTAGTAACAACTCATTACAATCTATAAAGCATTAACAAACATTACTTAATTACAAATACAACTTCAAACAAGAAGTGTGTTTTACTAGAAAGTGATTTTGTGTTTTTACAGCATATGACATTTTGGTTTCCACTGAAATATTACAGCTAGACTAAGTCGTGAAAGGCAAAGCAGCACAGGAACTATTGATCGACTCCAGTTTATTAAATATGTACACCAGTAGGTATCAGGGGTCTCACACAAACACTGAACTGCTTAGAAAAATGTCAAAAACCCCAAAAATCCATGCACAAGTCACTCACCGTGGAGTGGGGCGTGCGCAGGAAGTACCATGGTGACTGTTGTTGACATTCCAGCTGTCTGACAGCCTCTCCCAGGAGTCTGCGCTGTCACTTCAGCAGCGTCACACCTTCAGCTCAACTGACATACACAATTTCAAAGTTGTAGAAGAGACTATATATATATGTATGTGTGTGTGTGTGTGTGTGTATGTATGTATATATATATATATATATATATATATATATATATATATATATATATATATATATATATATAATATAGATATCTTATCTATAGGGGGTCCTCAGAGTCAATGCAGGGGGGCCTCCAAATAATTTTTTGAAAAGTTTTTATTTTTTTATTTAAAAAGTCTTAACATGAATCTAACATATTATTAGCAAATATAAATCCCCACTGATGATAGGCTTACTGGCCTATAAGAAAGTAGATAGTCACTAAGGTGTCCATTCACAGATCCAGTTAATCCTAAGGATTCACTGTGCCACATTTTAACATTAAAACATGATTTATACAATCATGCCAACAATTATTCTGCTATTTTAATAGCTTAGTATTCTATGCAAAAAAGGCTTAAGGTCGCCCTACACGTTATTGTAGGCCCAGTTTTATATGCAACTTAATTTGATACAGTATGTAGTAGGGGGTCCCTGCTTCATCTCTCTTTTAGTTAAGGGGTCCTGACGAATCAGAGATCAGTTACAGGTGCTGTCATCAGACCCATAATAACAGAAGTCTATCTTTTGAATAACCGCCTCTCCTCCTTTTTCTTCTTGTTCTCTTTTCTTGTGCCTCCGCCCCGCTGATCACTGAGCCTCTGTGCTCAATCATCAGCGTTCACAGCCACAGGACATATTCCATCTCTGGCATTAACCGTGGCAAGCATTAAGATGCGCAGGGCCGATAATGTTTCTTTATCTACTTCTCTCTCTCTCTCTCTCTCTTTCTCTTTCTCTCTTCACCATACAAATGAAGACACTGATTAACTTAAACACTTGAGTCTTTTCTATTTCCAGTTTTTTTTTCTTTCTTTTTTTCTAGCCCTGTTGTTCCTCCTCGGAACAAATTGAATTAGAATGAGCTAAGAGCCACAATTGACTTTACTATCCGGAGAGGGAGGGGGGCGGGGGGGGGGGAACTGAGTGAGAAGGAAAATAAAGAGCGACGAGGAGAGGGTGTGACCGAGTCAAAGAGGGGTGAGGAGTTCGAGCTACTCCACGCACCGACACTCCCACCAGTGATGTCACACACAGACAGTGGGGGCGTGGGTGTTAGATTACAGCTTGTGTTTACTCTGTGGCTTTCCTTTTTATGAAAACCACGTACTAAATATAATTACTTTGCAGCGTTGTAAACTTTTCCACTGATCTAACGGTGCCTATGTGGGGTGTGTGTGGGCTGTGTGTGTGTGTGTGTGTTTTTAAATAGATTTGAGCTGGATACTAGTTAAATATATATATTTTTAATGTCCCAGTCTGGATAATTCACACAAAGCATAGTGTGTCATTTACAAAAATGTACCAATTAGACTCAAATGGTTTCCCCGTGATCTTAACTTCCCTGACACTCAGTTGTCTGATGTAACACATATATACCCGTAGCCAAGAAGGCTTAAAAACGTTGCCTGACTTTGAATGAGCCACATCTCTGACTTTATTCATTTTCTTTGTCTCTTTTGTGCAGAGTGCTCACAGAACTGGTGTCAAAGATGAGGGACATGCAGATGGATAAGACCGAACTGGGGTGCCTTCGAGCTATAGTCCTTTTCAACCCAGGTAAATATCACTATATGTAAGCTTGCATTTGCAGTGGCACTTCAAAGAAGCTGTAAATGAGGTGTTTCAGAGATGTGTGATTTTTAAACGAGCTCTGTTTATTCTAGTTTCAATTTCACTTGAAAACAAAACAGTCAGAATACAGCAGGTACATGTGTGGAAGCTGTTGTAGGGGGGGGCGGTTGTTTGAAACAACAGCTTACAGGGTTCCCAAACCACAAAATAAGCATCCACACCACTGTAGACATGTTTGTTGAACATCGGTGTTTTACAGCGCAGTGGGACTTCTATTAAAGTTTAAAGATCTTTATGTGTTGTAGGCCTGCTACTTTTTCTAGCTATAACCAAGAAAAAAACCAGCATTCAACTGATATTAATATTGCTTAAATAGAATAGGACTCATTAAGCTTAGTAATACTCTCCACCCTTACATCTATATTTAAGTATCAAAATCCATCCTGCAGTTTGCTTGGCAGACGGCTGTAAAGAGTTTGTAGTTTCTTTATTGACACAGCCGGAATTCGGTTACACTGATTCCAACGACAACAACTTTTCACAGTGGGACGAAACGTCTCAAAACATCCAGAGAAACTTCTCAAATCCACCCCCTAAAGCATAATCTACTTCTCCACCGTCTCTTGACATTTCATATTTTCACCCAAATGTTTATAAATGCACTACTTGAGGTGGAGCTTTCTAGCTTTGACAGCGGGGCACAGAGGCAGTGTGTTCAGCCTAGAGATGGCCTGATACCATTTTTTGCTTCCCGATACCGATTCTGATACCTGAACTTGCGTATCGGCCGATACAGAGTACCGATCCGATACCAGTGTGTCATATATTTTATTATGTTTTAACAGCTGTATACTACTATCCCTGTATGGATGTGATATGATTTCTATCTTTGTTGTCAGTCTGGCTCAGGTTAAACTCTTTGTGAAACATGAACTTTCTTTTATTATGCAGTCTGACAGTCAGTTATAACGGAAAAAGAACTTAAATAAACTACTTTAACGTAGATTTTCTTTAGGGCTTTATTACGTGGTATCGGATCGGTGCATAAACTGCAGTATTTCCCGATACCAGCGTTTTAGGCAGTATCGGTATCGGAACATCTCTAGTTCAGCCATACTGTATGTCTGGAATGTACTGAGCATGCCGAGGGAGATGGGGGATTACGCTGCAGAGCAAATGAAACGTGTCACCATCAGGATCTTTTGTAAACGATTGAATCCAAGCAGATTTCTGGAGTGAGGAAACTATATACAGTTTGTACGTCGACATTTAGGGTGGAGTATCACTTTAAGTTTTTGACTTTTTGCCTCAGCTTGAACCTCGTTAATGTAACTGGAGAATTGGGAACTGGCTTTTGACTCACCGGCGTTGTCTTTGAACTTGACTTCTCTTGAGAAATGAAGACGGATGTGCTTCTGACCTCTGCATAGCACTGAGGTAGAGAGCCCGAAATAAAAGCTGATACAGCCCATATTTGATTGACGAATGTGCAGGGGGCAAACCAATAAATTCTTTATTAAATAATAATGACATCCTGCGAAAATCTGGCCAAAGAAAGCTTATGACGGCGAATGGCTGGCCAAGGCATGTGTCACGCCTGCTATCAGTGTGCTGCTCTGTATTTGAACCTCATCCACATGGCACCAAACTAAACTAAACCAACGCCATGAATGGGAGCCAGGTTTTTAATGACTCGGTGCGGGAGCCTCCCTCCATCCCTCTGGGGGCCACTGTGGATCTGTTCACCCCCGACACACACTGATCCTCTTGTGTTTCCACATTTTGTTCCGGCCACATCCAGGCCTTCACATCTCGGCCTGATTCCTTGTTTAATTAGGGGTTCACAAGACTGGTCTGACGGAGAAAGCAAAGGGTGGGGGCGGCAGAGGAGGGGACGGCGAGGCTAAAAATAACAGTCCTTCCTTTCCCACACTGTGTGATCGAGTCCAGCCATTACCAACAAATGTTCATTCATTGTTGATCACTTGTGCGGCGCTTTGTTCATCAGAAATGTTAATCAATGACGTGCCTGTGTCGGTAATCAAAGAGGAGTCCTCCAGTGGAGCTTAAATTAGCGCAGTGCTAATTGGACTAACCCAGAATGAGGTGACACGCGTCCACAACGAGCCTGCATGGTTGAAACTCAACTCGGGAGTTAGTATGACTCTGCTCTCCGTCCTAAACTACTGCAGTGTGCCCCCGAGCTGTGGATTCGCTCGAGTTGTCTCTAGAAAAGTGACAAACATAACCTGCTTCTATGTAGTCAATATGTGTGTTGAATGAAGTTCAACCACAAGGTGACCCTCTTAACCTCTCCTTGAGAGAGTGTTTGTGTGTGTGTGTGTGTGTGTGTGGGGGGGGCAGTATGAGCAATAAAGTTAAAAAAAAAAAAGTGACAAACTAAGAATGTTAAGAACAAAAAGAGTGTATACATGCACATGAAACGCAGTTCCTGTCTAATTGTATACAAATAATAGCAGTAGGGTTGCTGTTGTTGTTATTTTCTATATATATATATATTATTTGTGTGTGTCTCCACAGACTCTAAAGGTCTGTCCAATCCCGGTGAGGTAGAAGCTCTGAGAGAAAAAGTGTACGCGTCTTTAGAGGCCTACTGCAAACAGAAGTACCCCGACCAGCCTGGCAGGTAGGAAAACAAACACAGACATGACACGTGCAAATCCCCACACTCTTCCCTCATTTGCTCTCTCTTCATACAAAAAATTGTTCCGCCCTCGTCTTCACGGTTTAACACATTGCATTAATGAGCAACGAAAACAAAGTTGTTGTTTTTTTTTTTTCAAATCTGTGAAGTTTGCCTGTACGAGTGCTCCAAGGGGGGAGGGGGGTTTTGGGGGGAACTCTCCCAACTGCACAAATCAATCCTTTCTTGAATTCCGTTGGTTGCTAAGAGAAAATGTTTACCTGCCATTTGAGAATCCCTTTGTTTATACAAGTAGCTTTAGCATGAGGCTGCTGGACATTACGTTGAAGGCACTGTACGTCCGTGCCATATCAGTGGCTGTTGTTTTGCATCAGGATCATCCCCACATATCTCCCCCCCCCCTTCTTGTCAGATGTATATTAGTCTTGTGCTCTCGTGTCTAATTTTGGTCTTGTGTTGTGACAGATTTGCCAAACTGTTGCTGCGGTTACCAGCGCTGCGCTCCATCGGCCTCAAGTGTCTGGAGCACTTGTTCTTCTTCAAGCTCATCGGCGACACGCCCATCGACACCTTCCTCATGGAGATGCTAGAAGCCCCCCATCAAATGACATAATAGCAGAGCTCTCCTCGCCCTCTCCCCCAAACATCTCCCACCAGCCCTGGATCAGGAGCAGAGTCCTTTAAAAAAAAAATGTAAAAAATAAATAAAAAACTCCCGTCTCCAGCTAAGGGACAGATGATGTGACGACTTTGGATGGAGAACCTCTCCCTTCGTCCCGTCCCTCCCTCTACCCCTCCTCCATTTTGATGTGTTTCCAAACAATGAATTCATCATGCCTATGGGTCTGTTTAATATCTTGTAAAAAAAAATATATATAAATAAGGAATATACATATATGTATAGATGAAAATCACACGGCAACACGAGTGACAACCGTGGACTTAAAATAAGGTCGGACAGAAGACAAAAGAAACGGATTGAGCCATCGTTTTCATCCTTGCTTTTTTCCTGCACCTTGACAAGGAAAAATGATGTCATATTTGGACACTCAGCGTTGTGATCGGGACAATCGTGGACTGGGAGGGCCTCTGACCCGAGCCCTCTCTCTCTCTCTCTCTCTCTCTCTCTCTCTCTCTCTCTCTCTCTTTCAGGACTGGACTTCACTATCAGTGGGGGGTCTTGCTCCTGCCGGGACTCTAATGAACACGTCAGGTCTCACACTAGCTGTGAGCTTTCTGGAGTAGAACTCCGAGGTGGGTTAACAAGACTGCAAGAGCTCAAAAACCTCAGGTCTCTGCCCAAATCCAACACATCCGAAACCATGTGTTACTCTATTAGCACTGTGCAGCGCCGCGGAGGACACGGCCTATTAGTTCACCAATCAGCCCTTCGCTTAATGTTAATTGATTGGACGAGAGTCGGGAGAGCTTGTTAAGTACAATCTGTGCGGTCCTTCTGCACGCAGTAAATTAGCCATGTGTCAGCTGTAGGCTACATCCATGATGCTCTAAAAGGCTACCAGCAGGCGCAGGAACAACTTTTGTCATCCTCGTTTTCAAGCATTTGGGCCTTTGTTGCAACCTTACAGGTGATCACGGCAAACTGGGCCGGCTGGAAAGCGAGCGCACGGCCTCGTCTTTGGGGAAATATCGTGGCTTCACCCGGACTTTCAAGCTCCCTTTTTTTTCCCGTCCCTCCTCCAGCCTCTCTACTTCTCATTTCCTGTGAATTTCAGCACACCATTTTACACCTCCACACTCAGAAATCCCTTCTGGCGCCACGCAGCGGGTATTAGCGTTTTTTTTTTTTTTTTTTTTCTTTTCCGAAACACCTCATATCTACCTGTACATAAAGTTACAACCGTATACAGTATTGACGTTATTTTAACAGCAGCGATGCACAATTACCTCTGTTTTCCATCCCTCCGACCATCAGCTCTTGACACTCATCGAACCATTCACAGTATGCGGGAGTCGTGCTCGTCGTTGCAGCAGAGCCATTATTTGTGTTTATTTCTTTGTTACTTGGCACTTAACCTCATGACAGCGGAGTCGGGTTCCTAAACGGAGAGCTGGTGTTGATGTAATGGACCTCCTGAGGTGGAATTCGGCCCAGGCCGGATCAGGAACGCCCCGATTGTTTTCCTCCTCAGAGGGACAGCCACGCTCGCTCTCTCTGCACTTCTCTGGACAACCAAGAGTCATTCAAGTCGAACTGAAATGTTAGATATCTCCATGTTATGTATAAATATGCTTTATTGCCATTCCCCCCCCCCCCTTCCTCTCGTTTCTCTAAATGCTGCAGCTGCAAAACTATGCATCTGTGGGTTCGCTCGCTGTATTACTTTCCTGGAGCGGAGAAAATGCCTTACTTAGGTTATTTTCCCCACTATTCAGACATTTGATAGGTCAATAAACCACCACACAATGACTATCAGCCCTCATCCGAAGGTGTTTTAATGGAAGAGTGGAGCACAGCAGAGTTCACATGAGTGTGCTATGAGAAGATGACTCACAGAATGAAATCAATCAATCTGCTTAGTCACCTTATTCTCTTTCATAAGCACCTTGACTATCTGGACCTGGAAGAAGAACAACCCTGAGCACTGCGTTTTCATCATCTTTTCATAAACTGAGATGGTGAATGATCCGAGGGGTACGGAGTCCTGAGTGTGCCACGTCAATAATCCTTTTTCAGTGTTTCATTATAATTAACTCATAGTTTTAATACAGTTAACGTAATATGGATTGGATTTGTATTTAAATTATGCATTGAAACAAAATGCAGTGTATTTGTTCTATTTCAACAATTTGCTAATAATTGGATTTTTTTTAAATGAAATTATAGTGCTGTTTTTGATAAGGCTTTTAATTTAAATAGTTTTAGTATACTATGTGCCTAACAGTCTATATCAAAATGAGTTTGTCTCCAGCTTTACAGTTTACGGTTTCCCTTTTGTTCTTGCTTTCATTGAAAGCACCACATTATAATGCCCACAGAGCTTCTTCTGATCTGCCCTCAGAGCTCATTTTAGTGCTCATTCTTTTTCTTCCGTTTGTCAACGTGATGATAATAATAAAGTCTGAAAAGGTCTAATTATTCAGGTGGCACCATCAGGACTCCATAGCCGTATTTAATCCGTCCAAAACACCAATGAGAAAAGACCATGTGTTAATTTTTCATCATGATTTGGGGTTTGGGGTCAACTTTACACATGTTAATCCAGCTCTGTGAAAGCGATCCCCAGGCGCTCGGTGATCTCTTACTTTATGAAGAAAAAGCAAAGAGTTGAAATGTCAGCGACTGAGCATTCGATACAAGCAGGACTACATTTCCCTTTCAGTCGGAGAGCAGTTTGGATGAGAGATAGTGAGGGATGCCCTCCCTCTAGTGGAGGAAAAGCAGCACTGCAACATTAGTTGCATTTTTCTTTTTTTTTTCTACAAGTATTTAATCAGACAAAAAGACGGCACTTTCTCACTTATTACTAATGTTTATTTTGATCAGACAAAACCTCGGTGTCTGTGCTTGTTAAAAAAAGAACCAATAACTTGAGTAGGACCTATATTGGCTTGTGGTTTTCTCATTACTCGACTGTTTCAGTGAGGTGGCCTGTATTACTACATTGACTATCCACTGGATAGTATCCAGGTGACAGTATTGACTGCCGGTCTGAGCTCCGTTTACAGTATTTATATTCTGCAACCTCCTTGTTTGTCTGTTAAAACAAAATCTTGATTTGTCCATACGTTTTCAACGTAGGCCTAAGCATTCTGGCAAAGACCAACTTTAATTTAGATTTGCTGATTTCATTTGTTTTTTTTAAGAGGACTGTTACCGATTTGAATCAAGCAGAGCAGATATTAAGCGATTCCACATTTGGTTTTTTTTCCGACTGGGTGACTAAAAGAAAACTTTAAAGCGAGGACCCCCCTGCTCCCTTGTGTCTCTTTCCTCTTAGTTTACTGTGATAAGCCAGCGCAGGTCTCTTAAGCCATAAAGTGGATGATGTGCGAGGAAATGAACAGACAAGGATCTTCTTGACTAGATAAAGAAAGGATCAACTACATGAACGCTTTATAACATAAAGCTCTATTTTGTTAATATGTATATGTGTATATATTTATAAATATATATCGACCGATCTGTTCCTCGAGTGTTTCCAACATTGAAATCTTTCGGACCAAGCTGTTCAACAACTCAGAGATTTATGCTGGTGGGTTTTTTTTCCCCCACAAATATCTGAGGCGTTTTTTGCATTTCAGCCGTGACTTTATAAAAACAAATCGCTCCTGATCAACCAGCAGAGTCGCAGCTTCTCAGCAGTTTATGGGACCTCAAAAAAATATGAAAGGGATAAAAAAAATAAAAAAAAATAAGGTTAAGACTTTAAACTCTCCAAAATGTGCGTGTTGCTTGGCAATTGTATGTTCAAAAAGTGTAATCAGGAAAAGCTGAGCTTGTGACACAATCACTGCTTTCTTTGTTGCATCGACGGTAAAATGTTAAAGAAAAAAGAAAACACTTAGAAAAAAGATCTATTTTTGTACAAAGGTAATTTTATCCCTTGCTTGTGTACTCTGTCCCCCCCCCCAACCCTTTTTTCTTCTGCAGGCTGTTGTATACGTTGTGGAATAAGCTTATCAACGAGGCAATTTTCAGATTGAAAATGTAAGGTGCGAGGAATTGTTGTCTTTGGCACCGCGGTAACTGTGTCGCCTTTACTTGGCCATGTCTTTCAACCTGTCGCTGCACGATGGGAATGTCTTTTCATTATATTTTTGTCAATTTTTAAGGGGATGGAATTTTGTCATCTGTTCTTTGTGGGTTGTTCTCTGATGTTCTATCTTTCATGGACAGAAAAAAAAAGGTTATTAAAAAAAAATAACTCAAAGTGAGATTGACTGCTGCCGGTTGATTTTGTGTAAAAAAAACAAAACAAAATGGAAAATACACTCAACATCACGTTCACTCACGACTCTGTAACATGAATCATACAAAAACTGGTTTTATTAAGTCGCAGGCTCATAGCTGTCCAATGCAAAACATGTATTCCACAAAACTCCAGGTCAGCTACAGAGGACAGACGCTGCCGGCGTCCTGAGCAGAACTACAGGAAGAGCTAATCAAGCACAAGAGACCAGAACAACAAAGGCGGCTAAAAGAATCAAAGCACAGTACGCCAATGGAATATGTACAAATCCTACAACACTAAATAACTGCATTTGGTCACTGTCAGAAACCGTCAAGGAGGGGCGACTTAATTCAATTCTCCAACACGACTGTAAAACAATGCATCACATTTGAGTTTTTACTGTGGTATCATACATCTTTTTTTTTTTTGTTCACGTCCTTGCCCAACACTAGGTTTGTTGCCCTAATGGGACTTCCAAACTCTGAATATATCTTGTTACATGGCACACCACGCACACTTGAGATTGGCATTGGATATTACGGGGAAAAAAAACTTGAATAAATAAAAGCCACAAGGATCCTTAGATGTAATTTCCTTTTTTTTTTTTTTTTAACCTAAAGCTTGATGTCGAAGTTAAATCACCTTGACGCCGTTTAGACAACACTACACAATTACACAGACAAATTAAAAAGGCAAAGGAAATTGTAGAAAAGCCAAATAAGCATTATTACATTTATTGAACACGACCAGAAATGCGCGTGTTGGAGTTGGTACGGAAGCTGTGACATCAGAGTTAATGCAATGTCAAAAAAAAAAGCACCGGAACAGAGCAACAACATTGTGTGTAGTATGACGAAAGTCTCCAGCTTCCCTGTGGAGGCAACGTTAACATCCACACATGGAGGATGTGAGATGGGGCCTCTGGTTTGGGCTGATATACTGTACGTGGCTCATGGGTCTCGTTTGGTTTCTCCTTGCTCAATTTCATTACCTGAAAGCCCTCTGCATCCCACAGGAGCTCTCTGTTAGAATAAAAGTCATCTTTTCTTACAAGAAAACATAGAAAGAAAATGTAAAAAAAAAAAAATCCAATGGCCCAAAAGATTCAAAAAAGGGCTTAGCAGTCGCTTCTCCATAGCTTGATGGTTTTGTCGTTTTCTAAAGCCGCTGATGCGATGATGTTCTCTGTCGGGTGGCAGGCGGTCGAAATGACGACGTCTGAAAAGAAGAAGGAAAATTTGAAAGGGTGCTAAGAACTGCACGACAATTTCTAGAAACGTATTGCACCCGGAATACAACGTCACAAATATATGTCTTTCAAAAAAATAAAAAAAAATATTTGCTTAGTGAAAGACAGCCGACACAGCTGCGTTAGGACAAAGTGTTTAAGCATGTTAAGACTTCAACAAATCTGTCTTCCCGTACCTGTGTGGCCCTGGAGTTTCTGCACAATCTCCTTGGTCTGCAGGTTCCAGATATAAACCATGTTGTCCTCGGAGCCGGACACGATCCACTGCAAGACAGCGGCCATTTAGCTTTAGCTACGTTTAGCTGCACGCGGCGGTCGCAATCATTTCAAAAGCGTGACATATAAATACACAAACTGCGCCGGTGAGGCATTAAATACAGGGGAGGGGTTATTAGAACAAGGAAGGAATAATAAAAAATAAAAAAAATGTTTCAAAGGAAACAAATCCTGTGTTACATCGTCAGCTGTTAACTCGCACATGCTCGTAGAGTTCCCGGGGTCTTAAATCAGCTGCAGTATTGTGTTCTAGTCTTAAAATCTATCATTCAAAGTAGAATTTAGGGCTTAGTTGATGTTGTGACGAAGGTCTTACATTTCATTCATAAAAAGGTCTTAAATTTGACTTGGTGAAACCTGCACAAACTGTGTCTTACCTTTCCACCGGTGACGGAGAAATTTGCGAATATGCAGTACTTCTCGTTTTTGTGGCCGGTGTAGGTTTTCAAGCACTGAAACGTTGGAGGAACAACGAAAAGTTAATTTCTCTGTATCACACGGTCAAAACTAGTACCATCAGCAGCAGACGTACTCAAGTATTTCCTAGTAAACATGTATTCTAATTTTGTTATCCTCTTATGCAACTGGACTCAGGAATAAGGTGCCAGGGGAGCGAGTTGCGTCTTGGTATATTTAACTGTGTGTACATGAGACGTTATAGAGAGGCAAAGGGTGAACCCCCGGGAGACCTTATTTCGAGAAACTATATGTACAGTAATGAACAGGGCTCTCCAAAAAAAAAATAATGATTTGATCCCATTTGAATTGAGCCATGTATAGACCTTTTTCACGGCAGACATGATGTTGACATGTCATAGTAGGAAAAGCACAGGTGTATTCAGAACCATTAATGGTGGCCGCATTCCTCTTAGGAGAGGCCCTGGTATTGTTCATGCTGGCAACATGCGTCGCCTCGCTCGCTTACAGATCCATTTGACCGCGCTGCGCTTCTGTCGCGCTCCACTCTATTCCTACGGGTGACGTCAAGCGACTTCAACGTGCACGCAAAGCATTCCCGGGAAGGCGGCGCTGCATTTGAAAGAATGCTGCGCGTCCAAAAGCTGGCCGATGCCCGTCTTTATGCAAATGAATCCATTGAACGCGACGCGACTATCCAGTAGAAGTAGACGGAAATCTTCTTCTTGTCGATTCTGAAATCAAGACAGATTCAGCAACTGCATGGCCTATTTCTCGCTTAAAAGGTTTTCCGAAACGGTGAACTATTTTCGTAAAAATACTAGATCGTATTCTCAACGAGCCGCCATGACAGTCTGTTGAAATTCTCGAGAAGCCAAACCCACGTCAGGCGTTCGTCCAATCAGCTGCCGGTCAGGGGCGTGGAGCATCAACCACGGATGTATGACGTCGCGACGCCACGCTTCAGTCGTGTCGGACAAATGGATCTGTACCGTAACGCCATCTGACCGGATGCCTTTCATCCAGCGTCTTTATATCAGCCGGGCAGCGAAGAACGAGCGAGACCCGCGTACCGTTACGTTCCCGGACCAAAGCCACCGCCGTCGGAGCTTCAGCGAGACGTCACTTATGCGACTTTGGGGTGAGTAGTACTTTCTAATTGCGTATTTTCTTAGTCTTACACTTCAACAGTTTGAAGACAAACCGAGACTATCTTCAGAATGACCTTGTATATTGAGGAACATCATGGCTCAATTCAAACGGGATCAAACTATTGTCTCTCGCCATTCACTATCACTATTGCAGCCTGTCAAAAAGACAACCTGCAAGTTGACTTTTTGTATTTTGAAAGTAATTGAAAGTGTGTGGACAGCTGCTTACCTTTCCTTTGCTGTAGTCCCACAGCTTCAGCGTGCTGAAAAGTAAACACAAATACAGCAGTGCATGTGTTAAACAAGCATCAAAACAACTATGTAAAAACCCCCATAGTCTTTTAATCACACGCTTCATGTACACAAACTGCAGCTGAGGACAGCTTTGTGAAACGGTGTTCTACCGCCCTCTGCTGGCGGAAATACAACACAATTCTCACTTTAAAAGTAGGAAAGCAGCCCTGAGTTCACTCTAGTGCAGGTACGTTAACACTCACTTATCCAGTGTAGCAGCCAGGATGTATTTCCCGTTGGGGGAGAACTTCACAAATGACACAGGAGGGTTGTCGTCATCTGACACAGACACAAACAACAGGAGCCGCGTCAGCGCACAAACCACACGCAATAGTTTCTAACAGGGATCCATATGATATATGTTACAATACATCATGAGACGTTTCTAAAAAAGCTGTTTATTAAGAAGAATGCACATCACGTGTCAGTCAGTCAGACATTTATATTATATATTTATTTAAGTACATAACATGGATTTTCTGATGTCGCTCTGTTTTGCTGGAAACGGATATGATGTCGTACCGTAGAAACAGAAACGGGGCTCAACGCTAACTTTGTGCCGGCTTGGCAACCAGGCATCAGCTTTTGGTTGCCAAAATTGACAATACGGTTGCCACGTTTTAAACTGCCTATATTTGGAGCAATTAATTTCCTATGCAACTATACCACACGTTTTGATAAAGAAACGATGAGATAATGGCTTGCAATATAATTTCCCATCCTTCTTAAACGGATCACGCTTTTGAGTCGCGGATCGGATACATTTTTGTATCATCAATATTGACTTCTTTGGATTTTTTTTCTTTTTCTCCAGTTTTCTAATTTTTGATTTGTTTTGTTTTTATATTTAAAAAAAAAAAGAAGAAGAAAAAAACACATATTGAACAGTTGGTTGCCAAAGGGGACAACCAGACACCACCAACCGGTTGCCAATTGGCTCAATCTGGAAGCCAAGGGATACCGGGCAACCGTTACTGTCGAGCCCTGAGAAAATATTTAGCTGAATCAGTGGTTAAAATAAATAAATAAATAGAAAATATTGATTCTAGGGGAAAAGCAAAACAAATCACCATCCATCTGACTTTCTATTTATGTTCCCACCCCTAGTATCTAAAATATAATATAACTCAGCATCTTCAGAGAGACTCCACATTTGACGATGCCTCAATTCAGATAGAATTTGTTCCAATTTGATGATCAATAATCAACGCGCAATACACAATGACATCACCTTGAAACTTATTTTCGGTAATGAACTGAATGAAGATGAGGTGAACATCTCAACAAAATGCAACCATGTCAATAGGGACTGAAAGGGGCCTTGAAGGCACCGCACATACTGGCTGATCTTACCTATGAGTGTCTTTAAACACTGGCCCGACGCCGTGTCCCAGATCCGGCTGGGAATAGAAGAAAGAACACGTTGATTTGATCAGGGGTTATTATTAGGACATATCATCGTTAGGTAACACTCTGAGTAAATGGAAGCATGCGGACAGAACCGGACACAGAAGGTATTAGTAAAGATGTCGCCCTCATCTGCTGCA
This sequence comes from Sander vitreus, assembly GCF_031162955.1. Lineage (NCBI taxonomy): Eukaryota > Metazoa > Chordata > Actinopteri > Perciformes > Percidae > Sander > Sander vitreus. The sequence continues at coordinate 21,885,462 of NC_135870.1, forward strand.
CATTTTTTATATGTATACGTGATACGTGCTGTGGGAAGTGTCGCCAGGCGAACCAGACCAACTCGGATTATTTTTTGAAACGCACTCCTGATGACGTAACTGTCTGTCTGAGAGTCCCAGCAGACAGACAGACACACACACACACACACACACACACACACACAATTTGTGATACAATTTTAATGACATGCGTAGAGAGTTGTAATTTATTTGCGTGTCGTGTTTAGACGCTTTAATAAAAGATACTGAATGTGAGCATAGCGTTATCATTTTAGAATACTTGTAATAACAATGCTAATGAGCTTTTCTGCATAGAAACATAATGAGAATGTGGTTTATTAAATTACATCTGCTAGAACATTCTCTCTTTGTGTTGCAGGCTGCGCGTGTGCTATTTGTCAAACTATGACATGCGCGTTTACACTCAGGTGGGACATTTCTATTTAGCACACATCCTGCCTGTTTTTATTCAAGCAGCTATGAGACCCCAAATAATTGTCTTCACTGTTGACTTTTGAAAGCAGAAAAACAAACAAAATGGCACGTAATTGCTTGCCGAACTGTGACAAATGAGATCCATTAGGTCTTAAACGGACTGAGCAGTAATCTGCTAATGAGGACCACTGCTTGGCATTTTTTTTTTTTTTTTAAATGTGCCATTACCGAGGGCAAAGATGCACCATGATTAGTGGATGTGAACTAGTGGACGGAGACAAGTGGACGTTAAAAAGGGGGGGGGGTATATAATTTGTTAGTTTGTCCTCACCAAAGGCCGTCGTAGCTACTGGACACGATCAGGGAGCCGTCTCTGTTGAAATGAACCTGCAAGCCGAGACACACCATCACATTACTGTACCACGTTAGTCTCAAGTCTAGAAGATTCCGCTACTGTTAAAGGTCCCATGGCACGCTCATCTTCAGGTTCATACTTGTTTACATGTTTTAATGTTCAATTAGTTTTCTCACAGGGTCTGTCTGAATATACCCACATTTACCCTCTGTCTACAACGCTCAGTTTTAGCGCCTGTCTCTTTGAGCCCCCCTCCCGAAAAAGCCCAGGATGCTCTGATTGGTCAGTGTTTTCGGGCCTTCCACATCTGCGCTCTTTGCACCGTCACTGCAGACGGGGAATGACTGTAACGACACTGTAGCTGCCCTTTCTACACATACATATACATATATATATATATATATATATATATATATAGTGAAATCATAACCGTACAGAAGTCCTGGTGGCTCGTTTAAAGACACAGTTTCTGAATATGGACTGTGCATTTCTCTGTGGACTGAGCGTTTTGATACTTTCACAGTATGAATATAGCACTTCGACCTGCTTTATAATCAAAAAATACATTGAAATCTCACTTTTTACAATATGGGTTCTTTTAAGAATAAAAACAAACTTACAGCCGAGACAGGGTCAGAATGAGCCGGTAATGTTTTCAAACACTTCCCGGTCTTCACATCCCATATCCTTACACTCTCATCGAACTGCAAGCAACAAAACAAAAAAACATTAAATCACGTTTTACTTCCCCCCCCAAAACCACACAAGAGACATTCTTAAAATGCTCAAAAGTGAGTGCTTTAGAAAAGGTCTAACGTCTGCTTTCCATTTACAGCTCGTCTGATGCCAGAAGCTTCGTACTCACCGATCCCGACACGATAAGGTTGGACTGGGGGTTGAAGTTGCAGCAGAAGACGTAGTTGCTGTGACCTTTTAGAGTTTTTAAGCATTTCCCCTAGATGAAAAGAAGGAAGAAAAAAAAAATTAGTTGAAATGTCACATTCTCGCCGGTAACAAAAAGGTAAAACATGACTTCACGCTCGAAGCCCAGCCAGCATTAGACTACCTTCGGCTAGTCAACCAACAGAAACCACAGAGATGAATCGTGAAGAGTGTGCATGGATTTCATTTTCATACTTTATAAATGTGTAGTTTTCTCATCCTGTCTGTCTGAATATACCCGCATTCATCCTCTGTCTGAAACGCTCAGTTTTAGCGCCTTTCTCTTTGAGCACCCCTCCCGAAGAAGTCCAGGATGCTCTGATTGGTCAGTGTTTCCGGGGCCTTCCCAATCTGCAGTCATTGCAGACGGGGAATGACTGTAACGACACTGTAGCTGCACTTGTAGCATACTTAATATAATGCTAAAAGACACTGTGTCAGCCCCTGCTGCAGCCTTTGCGTCTTCTACCATTTATTTATAGTGGTGCGCGCTTAGTTCGGCGCTATAGCAAAGCCCCCTGGAAGGCAGCAGGGGCACGAAGCATAAGGATCTGACTGTGCTGCCAGTGATACAACAACTCGTTTCATTTAGCCCAAAGTAAGATAGTCGATCAATCCGCTCTCTTACCGAGCTGACGTCCCAGATCTTGAGGGTTTTGTCATCCGACGCAGACACCAGGAGGTTGGAGTCAGAGGACCAGGCCACGTCAGATATACCCTGCAGGTTCAGGGGGAATGATTAGGAGCCCCGTACTCGAGGTTCGCAGTAGGACAGCAAGGATAGAATCAATGTAAGGAAAGGAAAAACAGTAAAACCGTGCCTCACTCCCAACTAGGGCTGTGCAATTAATCAAGTTTGAATTAAGATTTTGGCTCCTAAAGATCACAAACACAGAGTAATCGAGAAAAACTGTTATTTTAGACATTACGTTTTGCAAGGAAACTGTTATTTTGTCTTGTGTTCTGAATGGAAAAAAAAGATATACATATATGGGAAAAAGGGAAATTTGGCAGCTCAAGGTGTTTTCACTGTTGATTTGTCTAACTGTTTTTTAAATTCAACAACTGCCACATCTTTCCAAAAGTCAATGAGTAATTGTTTGAAATAATCGTGAATTCAATATTAACCCAAATAATCGTGATTGATTTTTTTTTCCCCCCCCATAATCAAGCAGCCCTAGTGACAACTGATACACACAGATCAAATGGACGTGGTACTTAAGCTCTCAATGATCAATAGCCTTGTTTAAATCCTCTTTTTTTCAAGCCACAAGTACTTCAGATGGGTAAGAACTAGAGATGGTCCGATACCATTTTTTGCTTTCTGATACCTGAACTTGCGTATCGGCCGATACCGAGTACCGATCCGATACCAGTGTGTCATATATTTTATTATGTTTTAACAACTGTATACTACTATCCCTGTATGGATGTGATATGATTTCTATCTTTGTTGTCGGTCTGGCTCAGGTTAAACTCTTTGTGAAACATGAACAATGAATGCCACAGAACTTTCTTTTATTCTGCAGTTTGACAGTCAGTTATAACGGAAAAAGAACGTAAATAAACTACTTTGATGTAGATTTGCTTTAGGGCTTTATTACGTGGTATCGGATCGGTGCATAAACTCCAGTACTTCCCGATACCAGCGTTTTAGGCAGTATCGGTATCGGAACATCTCTAGTAAGAAAGTATGGCAAATACAATCCCACCTATCAAACCATAACCTAAAAGCAGCCACGCTGCAGCAGCAGAGATGACAAGCTGTTAAACTCACAAGTTTGTGTCCAGATATGGTTTTCTCAAACTTGCCGTCATATGCCCCCCAGATTTTGATGAGTTTATCAGCAGCTGTGAAGAGAAAACAAACGTGTTCAGTGTCGCTAGAGTTTCCATAAAGCCAGGCTCACTACTCATACATCACGCATATTTACTGATAAAGGCAAATAAGAAAATATCTTAAAATAGAATGTTTAGTGGTCTGCAACGATACGTTGATTAGTCAATCTAAAGGAAATATATTGGCAACTATTTTTTAAATTGACTTCATTAAGTCATTTTTTTAAGCAAAAACGCAAAACATGACGTGAGACATTGTGAAAGCCATTTTTTTCTTCTTTTTTAACCATACATTAACTTTTAATAGACTAAATGATAATAGTTGGCAGATCAAAGAGAATGAAAATAGTTGTTATTGCAGCCCTAATTGTTTTACTGATGCCCATTTGTGGTTTAAAAGGAAACGTGACAGAGAAAATGGAGGAAGAACTCACATGAGCTGGCGAGCCATTCTCCGCTCGGACTGAATTTGACGGAGGAGACGGCTTTAGTGTGGCCCGCTAATGTGAATTTCAGGCTGTAGTTTGGCTTGGCAGGTGCAGACTGTAAATGAAAACAAAACATTAAAATAAAAAAAAAACTTGTGTGAAAAAATGGGCAAACATTGATTTCATCCAAATAGGACATTAAACCTACCATTGTGTAAAAAACCCTTTGTTTTTTTCACAAATATGTGCTCATTCATGTGTAATTACTCCCACCAACTAATCAAAGTATTCTCGTACACGTAGAATCTGCCATTCAGAATCATTCAGAACACATAGGAGCGAGACGCTCGAATGACGGCCGCCATGTTGCGCCTCCATCTTTAAAATACGTTGGCCAAAGAGGGACATACCTCCGCCTTTCGCGCTTTTACACTCAGTGGCGAATGCCAGGGAGGGGGGAGAAGATTACTCAGCGACTGCCGGCTGATTTGACAGCCTATTGAAAATGGAGGATCACACCTGTTCTCGAGGACATGTAACGGATTCGCCAAGGAAGTTAAAAAGAGAATTAAAACGACAACGCGACAGGCAATGCAACAAGACCAAAGTTAATATTGGAGTGGCTTTTCCAAGATGGACGCCGTAGTTTCCTGCTTTCTTCTCGACAGGTAATTCTGCCTATTTGTGTAAATTCGAAGTTTCATAGTTGCTTGGCTAACTATAGTATGGTTGTGCATAATGTCGTGATTTCCATGGCAGACAACTCGCGTCATGCAGTTGTAACACAGACGGCTAGAACAGCTGCGTGTAAACGTTGGACATACTAAGAGCTAATTTCGGGTTCGGCCACCGTAGGAGTTAGAACTCGCTCGGAATGGGGGGGGGGGGGGGGGGCGCTAGAAAGTAATATTCAGTTGGTTGTCATATACAATTTCACTGCTAGATGGGAGAAATGCTTACACAAAGTAGCTTTAAAGAAAAACATGAATGTTCTCACCATGACATAAATGACAATAAATAAAGCAATAAGTGCTGTAGTTGCAATAGAATGGGAAGCTGCAGGAAACGCTGAAGGTATTACAGAAATCCAAACCTTGCTTTGACTGGCAGATGCTGATGGAACAACTGGAGGTTTGGTGTCAGTCTCTGGTTTCTTGTCTTCTGTTGCCATGGTGAGGAAATGAGCATCTATTGAGCACGATCCTGAAACAGACAACACAGATATTGAAACAAATGAAGGAGGGAATTCTTTAGAAGTCAGTCAGTGCTGTTATGTTACACAACGAAAAGTGGAACAATGCATAACCAACTGCACACAGTCTGAGGAAGACACAGCAACATGCAGGCTTGACATGTCGGCCAGCGTGACATCGCCAAACAGGGTTTTAAAAGGTCTGCGTTGTATGAAGGAGACGGTGCCACATGACAGCACATTGTGATACATTAGTCACTGGTGTGATTAATGCATTAATGATTAGTGCATTATGTACATTACACAATGTGTGATTGAAATCATTGTCTGCATTGGTTGGTCTTCAAATTAATTAAAGGTGCAACACTTGTTTCTCCAATGGATCCTTACATAATGTAACTCAGGTGAGTGCTGTACAGTAACGTGATATGCCAGATTTAATTGACAAAATGAGCAAACTGATATTTATGCTTATACTGTAACTACGAGTGTTTTTTTTCATACAGCTAACGTTAGAGACAAGTCATAACTATGAAATTACGGGGACGGATGCTGCAATTCTCAGTAAATGCTGTCTTTAAATCTATTGGCACAGGATGCTTTTTTTTTTTACCTAGTGTTTAGATGTTCACGTTAGAATCTCATGAGCTGTGTGGCTGCTTTCTCCTGTATCTATAACGTTACGTGTAGCTTTGTTTTAGTTAGCAATTAGCTAGATGACGTTAACTGGACTTGTGAAAGTTAAAACGACTAGCTAGCTAGCTAGCTAAATGTAAAAATTGTATACAGACAGCTAAGACTATAACGCTCGCCAGTTGTAATCAATTACAAATACGCTAACGTTAATTCGTGTTTAACTGCAATACATTTGATACGAATAATTATTAAACAAAGGGCGACACGGATTTTCTTCGCTGGGAAGTTCAACTCTGACAGTAACGTTAGCTAACAAGTTAACGTTATCGTTATCATACTGTAACGTTAACGTAATATATTTATTTCAACATTAAGGATTTGAAGTCAGACAAAGAGAAATACCAACCCAAACGTATATCAACTGGTTTAATACGAGAGCTAATACCAGTCTGATCATGTAACGTTAACGTTAGTCGTCTGCTTTAGCTACATGCATTGATGCTGTTGACAAATTGGTTGAGCTGCCACGGAGGGGCCCTCCATTCAAACAATGAGGAATCAGACATACGCCGAATACTCACAGGGATTTATTGCAGCTTCGCGGTCAGATTGTTACTCCTCGTAAAGATCGGAACGAGAAATTTGCGTATTTTTATTCAGGCGATCATGGAGAAAGCATAAATCACTTGGCTTTGCTCCTAGATGTTTGCCTGCGAGAAGCGGGGAATGTGGTGTGGTGGTGGTGCTACTTTGCGCATGCGTGTCACCCTCAGACGTAACGGAAGCTAATGAGGGACAAAGCAGGTCAAAGGCAAATTTATTTATTTTGTCACTTTGGTTTCAGTAGTGGTTTTCTAGTTTACCGTGCTGAGAATGTTGTTTTCTGATTTATAATGACAATGTGTTATGTGTACTTGGGTTAGTGATTATAACATCATTGTAAGGGGCACATTCGTTTTATTCATTTAGTCATATCAACATTTTTATAATTGTCCTGCTCAGGGCAGTTAGATAACATTAATGGTACAATATTACGGTCAAATGTCGACGAGTAAGTTAGACATATCCCTTTTAATCAGCGTCAATACCTTAATATAATAGAATTGCTCGACACACTCCAACACAGTAGGTAGCGCTGTCCACGTTGGTTTACATTCCGCCAGCCAGTGAAGTTAAAGGAGGAGGAGAGCACGTTCGAGGCGGACACGTTCCTCGCGTCAGGTTTGTTTCAGTAAGAAAGTTTTCAGTTTTTAAAGTTTGTCGGGCGGTGCCCTCTGGAGTTAACTGGGCTTTTGTGTTGGGCCTCTGTGTGCTATGTGTATCCTCTGAATGAGAGCACCCCCTTAACTCTCGTTTCAACGTGCCTTCTTATGCAAAGGAGTTATTAAAAACTCCAGTAACGTTAGCTGTCCTGAATGTTGTTTATTTAACGTTACCTGTGACTCTCCCGTCAATCTGTGCGGATCACGTTTCCTGTGCTAAAATACGACCTCCTCAAAACAAAGCAGGACTGTCGGACTTGACCATTGTATGTAAAATCCCGAATAACGTTAACGGTGGGCAGTGTTCTTAGTTATGCTAACAACTATTTATTGTTTCGTAATGGCGACTTGTGTTTATAAGTTTTTGGCACTGCACGTTGCTTTCCCCAGCTAGCTAACGTTAACTTAAGTAAAGCTAACAACGAGCTACCACTTTTGTTAACGTTAGCTTCCCACACCAAACGTTTGCACCTTCTGTTAGCTTACCTTGCTAACGTAGCGTTACTTTTTTGTTTTTTTAAACCTGTCAAGCTAATTATTAGCTAAGTCGTTGTCTGTCCAGTTTTAAGTCAGCCTTTATGCTAACATGTCAATGCAAAGAGGTTAAAGTCAGTAACGTCAGGTTTATTTATTCCTATAAACTTTACTGTAACTTAGGTTACCTGTGTCGCTACACAGTTTCTATGTCCGTCCTGTCTTAAACTATAAAACTTCTATCTTGATGAATTTTTGACACTCTTTGTTTAATTCCCGTACAAAGTGGCAATAAAATTTCCACGAATCACATGTTATACTTAGACAAAACTACAATTAAAAACTTGTTTTCGTCATTTACAGTATTAATAACAAACAAAAGGAACATGCATTTCAGTCATCGCTGATATAGGCACTCATATAACACCTGAATTAAACCCAGCAGTTGAAAAACATGCCAACATGGACGGACAGCTCAGTATCATATAACGTTAGCTGTGAATGTAGAGAACCACCAGACATGTATTCATGTGAGCAGTTCATAAGCATAATTTCAACTTCACTTATGTCTTATGTTACATACAAAGTTAAACTTTGACAGTTTACCTTGGTATGGAGTCTGTTGTGGTTTTGTCTGTGCCCGTTGTCCAAATTTAGGTGTGTGTGTGTGTGTGTGTGTGTGTGTGTGTATTCTGCTATGACCTTTTTTTATTTTTTTTGAGAGTCCATCCCCACCACCCCTGTGCTGCATCCAAATTTGAAAGTAGGTGGGGCGCAATATTTGTTAAAGGCAAAATATGTGTCAAACCATTCTAAAATAAAGTATTGTGGTGCTGCAAAGAAATCCCGGCCTACAAATCGTATCCTACAGACTAAAGAAAAAATCTTTGTTTGGTACAGATCCTAGCAAAAAATCACACTTGACACTTTTTTTTGTTGGGATTTTTCAATGAGAATAATAAATGATTTTAGAACAATTATCATTCCCTCCAATATTGTGAATCATGTCGCAATCACAATATCAGTAAAAAATAATCGCAATTAGATATTTTCCTAATATCGTGCAGCCCTAGAGGCTGCTGGTTTTGTATTTCTGGACCATAGGAATGATCTCTGTTTTAATGTTAACAGATCCCATTGGCTGGTATGAAAACTATGAATGAAGGGAGCCAGCAATCCCTCAGAGCCTTTGATAAGCTGACAGACGGAAGCTACAGAATTCACAATGATAACGGCAACCAGCAGACGTTGACGTTGTTCACCCGTTGAAAACCAGTCGCTGCCATCATGTCAGCAGACAAGCACCCGGACCATCCACGTTTTGTGAATCCTCCGCCTCCTGAGGTGACCAACCCCAGCAGGCCAGGCCGAATGACCAACCAGCTGAAGTACATGCAGAATGTAGTAATTAAATCCCTGTGGCGGCACCATTTGGCCTGGCCCTTTCACCAGCCTGTTGATGCAGTCAGTCTTGGACTTCCAGTGAGTAGTTTGTTGTCAGTGTTCTTCAATTATTTTATTTTTTTAAAGATGCGTTCAATCCAGCACAATACAGTGTGTCGTGCTTGTTGTTAGTAATTATTGTTTGTATTGTATTCAAAAACAAATAATCACTTAATGCAATTAAGAAATTCAATGACAAGTGGACAGATTAACATTAAGTACTAGTTCACCATTTAGATCGTAGCTAACCCTGTGCCCTGATTTTGCAAGTCAAAAGCACAAGCTCAAACCCTGAATTAAACCCACCTCTGCAGCTTCCATAGTGGCTTTAGAAAGTTGTAATTCTTTTGCTCTTTGTAACATGGTATTTTACTAACTGCAATTGTGATAAAAATCCCCGTTAAAGGCAGTTGCGTATTTGATACCAACCATATTATTAAAGGTCCAATGTGTAGGAATTTCTCCCATCTAGCGTCGAGATCATATATCGCAATCAACTCTCTCGCGCCACGCAGTTCAAAGTACGTATTACAGCTACGGTAGCCTTCACGCTTCAAAAAGCCGGTCTCTTGCTCTTTTCAATATCCGTTTTTCTTTTTCTGGTCGAAGAAGAAGAAGACTCCTGTTCCTGAAATTTGGATTTTGAGTATGTGTGGTCATCCATGTTTCCTTCTTCAAACTTGCTGGGGCCGGGAAGCTACGATACCCATCAGCAGCATTAGCAGCGCCTGTGAGTTTATCATGTGACAGCGATAACGCGAAAGGCGGAGCGGTATGTCCTGTATGTCCCTTACCGGCTAACGTATTTCAAGACGGCGCACGGTTATGGAGCGTCTACCCCAGTTCATGCAAATGTAAAATTTCAAGCCAAAAGGAATACTTGGAATTGGTGGTGGTGGTGGTAAATATTCATGAAAAAGAACAAGTTTGTGAACGGGCAACACAGATTTTGATAAACACGTTACACACTGGGCCTTTAACTACAACATTAAAGTAGCATATAGGCTTTGGACGCCTGACATAGGTACATTTTTTCACACAGGAACTCCCACTGTGTAACTGTCTGTCATCCGTCTAAAATGTCACATATATGCGTTTGTCTTTACTTGTTGGGAAGTGTCTGCTTTCCTCTTTTCTTTCACTGAAGTAAAACTGCTTCTAAATCCTTAAATTTCCTCCATTTTTGTCATTCTTTCGATGCAGCTATTGATCTTGTCTTAAGTTGTGTTCACAAATTTTTTGTTTCTCCCTTGGTTTTGGTTGTCTCCTAATCCTCATGCACACCCCATTTAAACAACACTACACAGTGAGTATAGAGCTGCGGGAATGTGGTACTACACTCGGCCTCGATCTCATCCAATGTTTGTGAAGCCCATATACATAACATAACAAATAACCCTTTTCTGAAAAAACCTGGAATCTATGTTACTGCATTTTATGCATGACTGTACATGCTAGTCAGTACCTAATGAATGATAATATTTTTAAGTAGGTGCTCTAATTATGGAATTTAACTAATTTGATTACCTCATTTAATTAATACTACTGTACTCTCTATTAGACCTAATTTAAAACTGTGGACTATCCAGGGTAATAATCCAGACACTGTTTTGGAGTGAGATGTTGGTGTTGAATAGATGTAGAATTTGGAATGGAATTCCATTCACCTCTGTTTGGGTTGGATGTAGAAATCTCTCACACCGATCTCTCAGGTGGGCAAAAAAACCCGACAACTATCTGAATAGCTGGATGCGTTGTGAGCGAGTAATTTTAGTTTATTACAATTGGGGTGTTAGTTACATCGCTTTGGCTATCATTTGTATCAGTTGATAACGTAACCACTTAAATTATTTGTTGAGATCTGGGACCATGGTGACATCACTACAACACAGTCAGAAACACGGTTGGTCAGGCGATCAGACGGGTTGTAAACGAGCAATCGTTTTAGCCACATTATTTAAAACACTTTGTAAAGAGGTAAAACTGAAATGTTGGTTATAATCCCTCATTGCACAAGAAGACACTGCATGGACTACTGTACACCAACAGAAAGATTGGCAGTCATTTAAGTTTGCCTGTACATTCGGCTAATCTGGGAGTTTATTTGAAATGGTCTGATCGTCTCAGTACCTGGGTTTCTTGTCCCTTCTGACTTCATGTCAATGCTGCCGTGTTCCCAGATCACAGCATATTAACTTGGTGGGTATCGTGTTTTTACAACAGATAGGAACTATGACCAAAATAAGGTCCAATTTGTGAAAAACTAAAGTGATCCTGGTAGTGAGAAAGCTTTTAATTAAGTGATAAAATGCACGACTTGTGCACTAATATTCATTGCACCTCGTACAATTTCATGTGACAAATAAAAGTGACGTATTAATAACCGTTTCCTCATCAGATATTTTTTGAAGATGTGGGACAGAAACCAAAAGCAAGACTCCATTCATCTGACACGCTGACTCTCTTTCTTAATCAGGATTATCATACGATAATAACCTCTCCCATGGACTTGGGAACCATCAAGAAACGGCTCGAGAACAACTACTATTGGAGCGCAAGTGAATGTATGCAAGACTTCAACACCATGTTCACCAACTGCTACATCTATAACAAGGTGAGGAGCTTCGTGATTGGGAATGCAGCACGCTGGTTTTCGCCTCGCAGAAACTAGATCCTCATAGACCTCCCTCTCCTGTAGCCTACAGATGACATAGTGCTGATGGCCCTCGCAGTGGAAAAGATTTTCTTGCAAAAAGTTGCCCAGATGCCCCAGGGGGAAGTGGAGATTTCCCCCCATGCTGCCAAAGGGAAAGGCCGAAAAAGTAGCATTCCAGGTAACGAACTTGCATGTAGGAACAGGTGAGGCTGCTTCAGGCTACTTCACATTATTACAGTTAAGACATAACAACAGGAATTTGAATCTCATCAATCCGGTCCCTTGAATTCAATAAACTGCACACAGCATACTCATGTGGCAGCCAGGGGCCACATAAAGGAAGGTTGTGCATGCATTGAGGGGATGCGGAGTACCTGGTACGCAGGGGTTGGAAGTGGTAGCGATAAATAAAACGTGAGAAGGTGTGAACTGAGTGCTCTACGGCACAGTGTGTAAAAGGTTGTTCAGGGACAACGGGGTGAGTTGGATTTGTGACGTAGTTCCTAGACGACAGGAAGGTTGAGGAAATGGATGTGTAGTATGTGTTTTTACCTTCATTTAGTGTGCAAAGCATTGCGTCTGTCACTGCAGTCGTTCCATCTTATTATACTTTATAGCTGCATATTTCAGCCTGAATGAACATCAGTGCCACCCTAAAGTCTCTGACAGCTCAGCCAGCAGCTGAGATTAACTGCATCAGTGACCCTCCTCTGCCCTCTCTCCTTTTTTTCTTTCCGTTTGAAATGACACTGCTCCAAACCACATACTTTCTACCCTTCTAGGTCCTCTACTGAGGTTGAATTTTGCAGTAACTGAAATTCTGGTTTCTTCTTAAGCGTGTTTTTCTCATTCCACCCGATTTATAATGCACGTTGGAAATGTGAAAAATACATCTGTTAACGTGGTCATTGTGGATGTGTCTCTGCTCATTTGCGTGTACAGTGCGCACTTTCACACATTCACTGCCACCAAGAAAAACTGATCTGTGTGCGTGCTTTTTAGAAATCGGAGGGGAAAACGATCTGCACAGAGCAACACAGAAAGATCTCATTTATTTAGTTTAGATTAGAGATCTTCGACAGGGGGTCCTCCACCCCTAGGCGGTCCTCAGAGTTAGTGCGGCGGGGGGCGCCAAATTATCCAAAAAAAATGTTTTTTGGAAAGTTTCTATTTTCAAAAATTAAAATGTCTGAAAATATACATTAATATAAATCCAACATATTAAAGCAAAGATAAATTTGCTTATAATAGATTCACTGTGCCTTCCACATGTATGTTTAACGTTAAATCACGATGTATAAATAATGACCATTTATTTTCATCCATTCAGCCCAGTTTAATATGCAACTCAATTGTATACAATATATGCACTAGTCTCTCTTTGAGCTAAGGGGTCCCTGGCCTAAAAACATTGAAGACCCCTGGTTTAGATTAAAGACAAACACTGGATGTTTGTCACCGCTTCTTGGGGGGTGTTTGGTGTTTGAAGCCCCCAACGTCGCCTTCCAGGCAGCGCGGCAATGGTTATGCTTAGGGTTAGGGTTAGCTGCCTGGAAGGCGATGTTGGGGGGCTTCAAACACCATCGAGCTTCTTGTGGCCAGTAAATACAAAAAATGTTAGGAGAAAAATCTAAATGCACATTGAAACTTATACAATACTTTTATTTATATATATATATATATATATATATATATATATATATATATATATATATATATATATATATATATATACCCAGATGTTTTATTTTCCTTAAATTTGTGTTTAATACATGTATGCAGGAAGTGGGACCACATGTTCTTCAGCTACGACGCCCACAACTCAGCCAAGCCGCAGCTACACACCCTCCAGCTTATCGTCAACGCCCAAAGACCATTCACACAACGCCACAAAAGTAAGTCGCCATTCATGCTTCTGACCCTCAGTCGTATTGTTTTCAAATACCCCCAGAGCATGAGGCCAATTTGTTGAAATTTGTTTTGTTTTTGTGTGTGCCAATGAAGAAGAAAGGGCAGAAGGTAGGCGGCGCCACTGATACTGAAACCCAACAGGGCAATCTGAGCGAACAGCTCAGCTATTGCAACGATATCCTGACGGAAATGCTGTCTAAGAAATACGTGGCCTACGCCTGGCCCTTCTACAAGCCCGTCGACGTCGACGCTCTGGGGCTACACGATTACCGCGATATCATCAAATACCCCATGGATCTCGGCACTGTTAAAGTATGAGCTGTACACCTACATATACCAGTACATTTCCCCCTAGGGTTCATCTAGTTTTCATGTATGTGGTCTTGATAACTTTGACTTTTTTAATTTCCAGAAAAAGTTGAATGGAGGAGAGTACCAGGATGCACAAGCCTTCGCTGCAGACGTTAGGCTAGTTTTTTCCAATTGCTACAAATACAACCCTCCAAATCACTTTGTTGTCACGGGGGCCAGGAAACTCCAGGTATTTTTAATTTTTTTTTGGAATGATTGAATTGACTAATTAAAGACTTTAAACTGAGTGTTACCGGTTCTTGAGGCCCAGCTTTCTATTGGACTCGATTGTCCTTTTGATCACTGTGCGCGTGTTTGCTTCAGGGTGTGTTCGAGACGAGGTTTGCAAAGATGCCAGACGAGCCGGTGGAGTCGCTTTCACCAATGAGTGCCGTGTCCCCGAAGAGCGCGGGTTTTGGCGTGATAAGCGGCAGCGGCTCCTCCAACTTAGACAAATCGAACTTGGCAGAGGAGCGTGCCACCCGACTTGCCGAGTTGCAAGAACAGGTGGGTGCAGAACAGGTGGGTTTCTATACTGATCTCTTTAAGTTTAGCAACACCCCCGCTTTACTGATTACTTGTTGAGTTATCTAAAGTGTCGCCTTCCTTCCAAATGCTGGCATTGCTCACACGCTACCTGTAAAAACATTCTGTATATGTAATATACCACAAAGAAATAGGGCTTTTGTGTAAGTTTAGGTCTCACCACACACCAAATCAATAGATGTTTCTTCATTTCTAAATGACTTTTCTGGAGCAAACGTTATGATTTGTATGCAGCAGCTTATAGCTGGCCCATTCATTTGCAAACATGTAACTGGCACCGTACTGTATATAAACACAGTGGGCGCACATGACCAACAAACTATGCACAATACAGGGAGTAACCGTTTTGAACGATTTGGTGTGCGACGAGATTTGAACTGCCACCAGAAAACAATATTTCTGTCACCTTACTTTCTGGCTCTTAAATATACAGCAGGGAGAAATCGATGCCTGTCTCTCTTTCCTTCTCTGACTCCTCTCATTGTTTGGAGAGGATATTGTTGACTGATAAAATCGCATGCTGAGATAGACTCGGCCTAGCGCACAGTAAAATCGCTCAAAGAGACTTCCTGGTCTTTATTCTTACGCCTTATTTTGCATCTCCTTCAGCTTGAGAGCACACAGCAACTACTCTCTGCCTTGTTTTCTTAGTGCTGCCGTTTTTCTTGGCACTCAAAGTTTTGATACTACTATGTGACACCACAAAAGACCATTTCTGTTGACGCTCTACCCAGCTTAAAGCTGTTCACGAGCAGCTCTCTGCACTCTCTGAAGTCCCTGTGATTAAACCAAAGAAGGAACGAGAAAAGGACAAGAAAGAGGACAGCAGGCAACTTAAAGGCCGGAAAAAACCTAGCTCCAGGTAGGACCTTTCCCACAACCGAGGAACCCTGTTTTCATAGTATGTCATTTCCGCTTAGAGACCTTTGACTGCGTTGTGCTTCGCTCTGCTTTGAATTTCAGGCCGTCGTGGAGGGTAAGCAAAGACTGGGACTCGGATGACGAAAGTCTGCAAATGACGTACAACGAGAAGCACCAGCTGAGCCTGGACATTAACCGGTTGTCTGGCATGAAGCTGGGCCGCGTGGTGCAGATCATTCAGACGCGAGAGCCCTCGATGCGGGACACCAGCCCCGACGAGATCGAGATCGACTTTGAGATACTGAAGCCGTCCACCCTGCGCGAGCTGGAGCAATACGTCAAGTCATGTCTGTATAAGAAGTTCAAGAAATTTCAGAGTAAGTATGAAACCTTGTTGCTGTCCCTCCTTTTGAACAATTTGATATTGAGGTGATACTTAAGGAGGGCCGGGTACCGAATTCAATACTTTTTAGGCGCCGACCGAATTACCTCTAAAGGATCGAAAAATGCCTCGTCATTCACTACCTAAGGAGTAAAGCTCATCGGCGTCAGTGAGCCAATAAGCATGCAGCACGCTTCTACCAAGATCTAATAATGTTTGTGATTGGCTGTCTAAGGTTACACCTCGCAGAGGCATGCAGGAAAGACTCTACGTCACGCACAGAGCAGGGCTCACGCAGTAGGAGCTAAAAAGTACCGCTATCGAAGTCCCCAGTGTTGGTACCGGCATCGAATATTTTTGAAGGATACCCAGCCCTACGTATACTTAAGTACCCAAAACATTTAAATGCAGCCAGCATCTGTGTATCATTGAGTTGGTGATGGTGCTTCCTTTACTTGCAGAGAAAAGCAGTCAGCTTGTGTCTCATCCCGTCAGCTGCAGCAGCTCTTCAGACTCGGCCAGCAGCACCTCCACTGACTCCAGTTCAGAAAACAGTGACTCGTGACAACTGGAATGGTTTTATTTCTTTTGTGACCGAATAAGAGTGGCTCTTCAAAACAGTCATTTTTGTATTTGTTATATGTTCAAATATTTGGAAAGTTGAAGTTCCCACACCGCGTTTGGTATTCAGTGTGGCTTTTCTCACTTTATTTATAAATCGCAATATCCGTCACTGTTTTTTCTCTCTCTCTCTCTTATCAGACACTATAAATTCACGACACTGCTAGATGGCATGCTGCTGGGGCACATTTCATAACATCAGAGTTTCAACCAATATCCTGTCTCTGTCACTCATTTTGTCCTTAGGCCTTTTTCAAATACTTTATAGAAATGCTGTCTGTTATATTGTAGTTTCTATTAGATAAAACTATGGATTTTAACCCCTGCCTTCCAGTTAGCATTTATAAGCAGTATATAAACATTTGATAGATTCTAACAAACTACTGTTCTGCCATTGTGAAGTGTTTAAAGGTTGTTTTTTTTTTAAAGAATTTTTTTGGGCTTTGCCGCCTTTATTCGATGGGACAGGTGAGGGGGGGGGGGGGGAACACATGCAGGAAATTGTCACAGGTCGGATTCGAACCCTGGACCTCTGCGTCGAGGCATAAACCTCCACGTATATGCGCGCCTGCTCTACCCACTGAACCAACCCGGCCACATACATTCTCTAACAATTTAAACAGTTTTTAGGTAGGTCTGAAGACAAAAGTTGAGGAAAATCTGTCAAAGGGTCCTTGAAAATGTGTCTGACAGATTTTTGAACATTTTACTGTTATTTTTTTACTTATTTTATTTTAGTGTTGCACTTAATGTATGTTAACAATTCGAGTTCAACCTTTTATTTTTTACATTAAAATTGTTTTATTTATTTCTTGACCTATTTTGAATTTTAGTCTCTTCATGAGCTATTTCATTAGACTTTTCGGTTGCCATCTGTGATCATTGTTCGCAGCAGAGCAGTAGAGACACTACTTTAAATCAACGGTTTAACAATCCTGCTGAATGGCATTTGTAAAGGGCCACACCCGTGTTTTGCATCTTGTAGTCCATTTACTATAAATTGCATACTGAATATTTCCAGCGTGATGTAGTGTTTGAATTGTGTTTTTGCCCTCCATCCAGGCTTCTCAACATGGTGGTATGAAAGTCAACTTGCAGAGATTTGAAATTGGAGTTTAGTAATCCATCAAAGTGGACACCACGTGCGCTGTTATTCCTGTCTCCTGCCGCTTTGTTGCATGAGAATGCAGTGCAGACCTTTCAAACTGGCAACAATAATGTAACTTAGACAAAAATAAGAGCAGAAATAATGGCTGTCTGACTCATGTTTCAAGTCCCAGCAATTAGATTTGTTATCAGTATGAACAAACAACCAACTGGGGCCTGGACAAATCGTGTTTGAAATACTGAAACCCAAACAGGAAGCAGGAATGTAATTTCTAGTAAATTAACCACGGCATGAAAAAGAAACAGTGAAAGGGCCCATTGTGTTATTTTAAGTTTTTTGTTTCCAACACTTTTTTTTAAACTATTTGGTTTCTGGTAAATGAAGTTACTTACTACCTGGGCTGAGGCTCTTGTGTTCATTTTTTATTAATAAAAGCCAAAACACAAAGATGGCCTCGTGTTTACTTAACAGAGTAGGTGTAAAATGCCCGTAACATTTTTCTCTTTGGTAAACAGTGTGCACCTCTGGGGAAAGAAAGCCCTCCTGCCGGTTCCTCCACTATCAGCTGGTCTGCCAACTGGCACACAGCCTGAGCTGACCACTTCACACAGCTGGAGCCGTGTGTGTGTGTGTGTGTGGTCCAAAAACCGGGGAATACTTGTGGGGTCTGCACAGCCTTGTAGGGCCCAAAATGCTGGATCCCACAAGTTTAAAGGGCTGTTTGAGGGTTTAAGGTTAGGCATTTAGTTGTGATGGTAAGGGGCTAGGGAATGCATTATGTCAATGACAGGTCCCCACAAAGATAGTGCCACAAACCTGTGTGTGAGAGAGAAGGGCTTGCAGTTCTGTAGTCAACCAGGAGATGGCTGTCAGGCACTATCTTAAGCTTTATTAAGATTACATTGCATGGTGTCTGTTGTATTTAAGAAAATACTGCAGTTGGGATGGGTTATATGTGGTGGAATTTAACTAAGTACATTTACACAAGTACTGTACTTAAGTACAAATTGGCTTGATTTGAGTCTTTTCTTATCATGCCAGTACTCTACATTTCAGAGTCCACTACATAACTCTGGCAGCTTTAGTTACTTTACAAATTAAGATTTTTGCACACTAAACACATGTAGTTTATAAAATAGTGTTTTATTATAAATTAAACTACCCAACAATATAGAGGCCTACAAGTCCAGCTGCAATGATTAGCCGATTGATTAAACACTTAGTTCATTTGGAACTGTTTGGATCATTTCTGGTTTCTAAAATGTGAGGATTTTTCTGCATAGAGTACATTCACTTTTAATACTTACATACTTTTACTACCTTTTCAATGCAGGACTTTTACTTGTAGTGGAGAATTGTTTATTTTTTTCAGGTTATGTTTATTAAATGAAGCCCAAAATATGTCACCGACTAGAAATTGCTAGTATCAGTTAGCGCTAGCTAACGTCAGCGTTAGGTAGCCTAACCTGTACCGTGGAACGCTACCAAGTCGTGAGTCGTGACTTGAAGTCGTAACTTATGGGCTAAAAATTGTGTCTGGAACGCAGCATTATAATGTGTGTTAAAAAGTGACGCTAAATGATGCAAGTTTGTCACGGAAGTAAAGGCTGGACTACAATAGAGCTGTTTGGAGCAGTTTGTGAACAGTGTTTTTTGTCGGAGATGGTAACTCCCTTTGGGGTTGACTTTGGGCTTTTTCACACACACAAAAAAAAATAAAAAAATATATATATATAACACACAATAAAGGAAAGGCAAAAAGCATAATATGAGCACTTTAAATAATTGTTACAGGCCTAATGCTAAGAGGAAGCCCCAACTGCATGCACACTGTGGGGCCATTCATCATTTGCACTACTGGAGCAATCCTTGCACTGTGCATGTCGCAGGTTGCTCTTTGCTCCCATCGTGCCACATAGAACATGCCAATCGGCACCCTACAACAACCTTGGGGCGTGATTGATCAGTGCCACAACTTCAATGACATCTAGTAATTTCTGCCACTTCTGGCCATCGCTCACAGCGCATAAAAAAAAACAAAAGCCTTAAAAAGACCACACACATGCAACTCTGCAGACACATCACACCAGGCTGTGTTTGCTTTGATTAATGGATCTCTGGTTTTCATTTTCTCTACCTTGTAGAAGAACATTCAGAAAAGAAGGGTTAGTCAATTCGAATCAGGGTATGTAGAATGACCTGCACGTGTGTGCACTTTCTGTTCCGTAAACGATTTATGCTAATGTAACATACTATATATGAAGAATCTATAAATTGCAAATTAGCTGCTACTGTTCTTGAGAAACTGAGAACCTCTTTTTTTAATGCTCAATTTGTAACAAAATATATGGCGCGTAGTAATCTATTTTAAAACCATTACTTATCCAAGACGATTGCTGAGTATGTACTGCATACTGCATACTGCAACTCCCTCCTGATTGGCCTGCCTGCATGTGCCGTCCGGCCCCTGCAGCTCATTCAGAACACAGCTGCTCGACTTGTCTTCAACCTCCCAAGGTTCTCCCACACTACACCGCTCCTCCGCTCTCTTCACTGGTTACCAATTGCTGCCCGCATCCGCTTCAAGACACTAGCACTAGCCGCATACACTGCCACGAATGGATCAGCCCCGGCATACATCCACAACATGGTCAAACCCTATTCCCCAACCCGCCCGCTCCGCTCTGCATCAGCCAACCTCACAGCGAGGGACAACTAATCACTCAACGAAATCCCGACTGTTTGCTGTCCTGGCTCCTAAATGGTGGAATGAGCTAAAAACACATCTCTTCCGACTACACCTCGGATAATGAAGGAAAAAAAAAAAAAATGTATGTGTATATATATCTCTCTTGATACTGCACTTTTCATATGGCTCTTGGTAGCATTACCTATTTAGAGCTAATGTACTTGCACTTACTACTTGTTGTCTGGAGTTTGCACCTTCAAGGTTGAACACACTTAATTGTAAGTCGCTTTGGATAAAAGCGTCAGCTAAAGACATGTAATGTAATGTAATAATGTACTGTAATGTTATTTTGCAGCACTGTATTGCATCATATTCACATACGGTACATACATATATTCAATTGTGGGAGCTTACCGTAAGCTTATACTCAGCTGTATCACTGGATGAGGCAGCCTAGTCATAATAACCCTGTCTCTCTTCCATTTAGGCTGCCTGTTACTTTACCATTTATGTTACAGATGTCCCAAAGGTTCTCGTTTTTATATGCTGTGTGTTTTCCTTGAATATTATCTGTTGGCTTTCAGTAAAGTGCAAGGAGGAGGAATTACTGCATAAAACACACACACACACACACACACAATAAGATGTTCCAGCAGCATCTCTACAGCATTTAAAATGTCCTGACCTTTAGTTATCTGACTAGGCAGGATTTACAGAGTGCGCGTTGTTTCGAAGTTCCCCTAAAACCGCCGAGTGTTAAGATTGTTTCTCTTCAGATCCGAGGATAGGACCATGCAACACTTTCTTTTTTCTTCCAAACTCTCAGCTCATGCTACCATTTTCTCTCTACCCTTTGCTCCGAAGCTGGTTTGAGCATTGCAGTGCAGTTTCCAACCCCCCCCCCCAGGAGAAAAAGGGCCTGCTTAAAAGATTCAAAAGCCATATTTTTAGGCTGATGGAGCTGTTCCAAATGTCTTTAAAGGTTAAGTGATCTCATGGCTCCATCGGCCATTTCAAAAACGTTTTGTGCGTCACAGGATGCATTGTGCAAAGGACATAATCAGCCGCCATTCACCCAGCTCCCACATTTTGATATGTCCCAAGATTACGGAGCTTTGTCAGAGTTAGGTAAGGTCTTAGTTAACCATTACGAGTCCAGACCTGGTATAATGTTAAACAAATGGTGCATTATAACATAGCTTCCCCTCACATTGACAGCCGGTGTCGGTATTTGTCTGCTTACTACACACTTAAATGTTGTGACCAATGAGAGTGTGAGGTTTACAAGTCCATTCATATATTTTAGTTATTTAGTGAATTATTAGTTAAGTTTTCTTAAAAATACATGTCCAATGTGTATACAGTTAGCTATTTACATATTTGTGTTTACACAGTTATTATTTACAACCTGGAAGTGTGGTTGTTGTGGAGCTGATGAAATGTTGAGAACAGCCAAGGGCTGCTTAAGAAAGTTATGTGTCTCCATCTGGCTGTTTCATCTCTTTATTTATGTAATATATTTTTATATTTTTTTAGGAGTGCACTTCTATACATGGGCGCGCACTCCACATGGTGAGCTACCCAGGCGTTCCTATTTCTTCTCCTTAATAGTGATCCAACCACCACATATCGAACCGTCACGTTAAAAAAGTAAAGGAACACCACTCAGAACTGGTTTTAATACGAGGGTAACCACGAGGGATGACATTTCACCCCGGACACAAACAGTTTGAACCCCTCCCCTCCAAAACCTCATGCCATAAAAACAGGTTTTTCCCCTCAGCGGTAAGCCTCACCAACAAGGCTCCGGACCCCACTGACACTGACTGATTCCATGGCGGCTTTTGGTCTGCTGGTAGTTGATGCAATTAAACCCTGGGGCCTAGAAGCCTGAGGTGCATTTGCGGGGGGTGGGTAACCAGCCAGCACTCAGAACCTGTAATACAGCGGCTCTTAAAAAGACTGAGCACATCCACTGTTGCTGTAAATTCTAGCAAAACCACCTCAGGCTCCCTGGCAGTCCTGTCCACCATAGTCCGTAGATTTGTGAAACTGCAGGAGATGGGAAGGAGTCTCACTAGATCCAAACTGAAATGCTCAAACCTCTGTTCAGGCATCTTGAATGGTTCTAACTGAGACTTGAACTTAGCTTACAGGCTCTCTATACGGGTCATGGTCCAGTCTTGTAGATCTTTCCATATCCCTGCAAACTCTGCAACCAATTGGGTAAGGCTTTTCTGCCTGAGTGTGAAAGACCCTGAATTGTTTGACCATGAATGGAACATCGCCTGTGTCAAACAGGACTTCAGTTAGTTGAGGGCTTCTGATTGTTGAACTGCAGGCTCGGACCTCAGGGTCCGAAATGATGGCCGGCAGCCATCATGGGAACAGTTGATGTCGAAGTAAAGCTGTGAACCGTCTGTGTGTCTTTGTGAGGTGAAGCTGGCAGCCAAAGAGAGAAAGGTGCAGCTCATAGTGAATCCCCTGTTAGTTGCTGCACTACACGTGCAACTAGTTAATAGCCACAGAGTCCCTGTGCGGGGTGTGTTGGCTTCTGGAGATGGCAAAAAGGGGGCAAGAGATACTAAACTTTTTGGTTCCTCTGTTGTAGTTCTGCTGCATCATTCTTAAAACACTGTGTGTTGTATCTCTATACCCTGTTGGCATCCAGGGGAGTTGTAACCATAGACAGTAAAAGAAATGGACAATGTGACGCCATTGTTTTCGACAGAGACCAGTGAAGTCTATTAGAAGCACTTTTCTGGTGAGGGCTGAGCGTTACTGTGCAGCCTCCAACTGAGCTTGACTACGTAAATGTGACGTGAGCAACCTGTCTGAAAGTTGTAAGTCTTCTGGTAGCTGTGTCAAGAGAAATCTCAATCATTCCCAATCTTGCAGAGACGGAGAGCGTAGGTATATGTAAGGAGATAACATGGGCACAGGCTAGTTATTGCTAACTAAAATGCTAGTTAACATTAGTAATTAAACTTAAACAGCTAATGTGAGACGAAACTGCCTGCAAGCTTCTCCTGTACTGTACGGTAATGTCTCTACTATGCGACAGTAAGTCGCGTGGTTATGACACAATCGTTAGCCTATTTTTTACAAAAACGTCTGCTACGGAGCCATAACGTGAGATACATAACGGAGCCTTTTATACATTGTCGTGTTTCTTTAGAAATAAACAATGGACAAATAAAGTCTTTAAACGCTTCAGATGTAAAGTTATTCGCTGTCAAAGTGGCGTCAAAATGAATGGCAGTCAGTGGGATGCTAACGGGGGGTGAGTGCTAGGTAGCATCAAAATGGCGCCATAGGAGCTACGCTTTGTGGAAGCTGGCTTACCCCCTTGGTTGTAACATATGTAGGTGGGTGGTCATTTCTTTTACTGGCAAGTCCCAAACCAAGCAGCAAAGAAGACTGAGAAAAGCAAAGAGTCCACAATATTCAGCTATTCCTCAAGCCATATATAGTATAGTGGTGATTTCAATGCGTCCTTCTCTACATCGTCTGCAAAATCCAGCTTTGCAATCGTGGAAGTGAAATCTTCAGACGCTCAGAACATCACATGTTCCTGTGCTGCTCTATTTTATGCCTGCAGATAAATTAGCCAAATGTGTTATTATGTCCCGGTGGAAATCTGAAGGTGGGAAGGGACGATTATGACTGAGTTGCGAAAGTAATGAGGCGTGACAAAGAGGGTTTAACAAGAAACAGGTGGCATATTGATTTTCGTGACAATTAAGTGATTAATTGACCAATTGCGGTTATTTCACTAACAAGGGCTGACATTGGGAAATCTCATGAAGAGGAGAGAGATTGGGGAAGGAAACAGGGGAAGTGCAAAATTATAGAAGGGAATAATGAAATAAAAGTGTCTAAACGGCAGAAGACAATGAGGGAGGAAAAAAAGGAGTAGCAAAAAAGCTGTAATGGGTGATGTTGGCCGGGGATTGGGTCAGTATTCAACAACAACACAGACAATTGCATTCCAGAGAGATACAAGAGGGGGGAAATAAATTGCCTTCTATTAAAGTAAGTGAAGCCTGAAAAGATATTGACCTGTTAGCTTAAAGCTGAAATGTCTGCTTAACAAATGAGTTAATTTGGCCACTTGAGAGCAGCGGAGCCAACTAGTAAACACAACACTGACATAACCTTTTAAATTGACATGTCAAACTTTTTTTTTTTTTTTTTACAAATCAAGCAGGTATGAAGCAACATTGTTGTGTTTCTTGCTGCCTGATGAATCTAAGTCCAATATTCAATTTGCTTGCTTTCCATCCATCACCACCTCAGGGTAATAGCTGCCTAGTCTCTTTAGCTGCTAAATGCTCTACTGTGGTCACCAGCTAGTGTCTAACTTTGTCTGTCTGCTGTTTGGTGCATTTGGAGGGTAGTGTATGTTGGGTTTTTTTTCACAGCTTCTTTTGCTGAAAATAGCTGCCTCCTCCTGTGACTGAAAATGATGCTAATGATGAGAGTGGTGAGAGTCACCACAAGCAATTGTGCTGTTCACACAGCATGCGCCGCGACAACGGAGCTCCGTTCACGGATCTGTAGCCATTGGCGTCTTGTCCATTTTTTTTTTTAAATCCACGAGCGAATCTTGCAATGATCGGATTCTGATAAATGATCAGATATGCATCCCCTGCTTGCCAACCCATTTGATTTTCACGCCCCTCTCCCTGCTGTTCTCCTGGAGTTTTAATTCCTCCGATTTTTACATGATGAAATATCCTAATAATGCTATTGGTTTATTATTATATTGAGTGTTTATTTTCTAAACTCCATAGGTCTACTTGTTTCACACACAAATTAATTTGTGTTTGAAGAGAAAGCGACAGAGAGGAGCAGGCAGGCACGCACACGCACGCACGCACGCACACACACACACACACACACACACACACACACACACACACACACACTGGACAGGGTGGTAGGCCGTTCATCTGCATGTAGCCTACTCTGCCCGTGGTGCTAAACCAATGCATTAAAATGGGTGGCAGCCACAAACAAACAACAACAACAACAACAACAACAACAACTGTGTACTGAGGAAGTTAATCAGCTGATTGATGGGGGATATAGCGCCTATACATGTTGAAAGGGCAACGGCCAATGGTGAAACAGCAACACCCATGTCACCGCACTCTGACCAATGGTGGAACTTCATCACTCAGTGGTACTCAGTAGTACCACCCAGCCAAAAGGCTGGGTGGTACTACTTGCCATGACTAATGCACTGATTTTGACATATACAGTTGTTGGACTGTCCCTTTAATAAACAATCGAAAATCATTGTTTTAATATATTCAGGTGATTGTTCACAATAATCCACTTCACAGTGAGCAGATTCACTGAAAACTGTTGGCTACATTCTACCAAAGATAGATACAGTTAGATGGATGGATGGATGGATGGATGGATGGATAGATAAGATAGATAGATAGATAGATAGATAGATAGATAGATAGATAGATACGTAGCCTACTTTATTGATCCCACAGGGGAAATTCAAGGTCCCAGTATCTTAAATACATCACACACAACAGACACATACATCATAAACAGGATGATAAAATGACAAATCCACATGAATAATATGGCCAATAAAAGAAAAGATACTAAATTTAAAAAAAATCCACATGAATGTACTAAGGGATGTAGCCTATAAGCACGAGAACACCTGCCAAATAATTACACTTGTGTTTTTGATTGAACTGACCCTTTAATCCCCTTGTTTCAGTTGCACGTGCAGTGTGCGCTTCATCCGTCAGAGGGCGCGTGCACAACTCTCAGTTTAAAAACAAACAATATTCCCTTAAACTCACATTCTTGGAGCAGGCTATGGAGCCACTTTAACGAAAGTGTGGACTATTCAAGTTTTACCTTTGCGCGAGATAATCAGCACGTGCGAGCTCTCGTTCAACCCCCTGAGTCAACACCGCGCGAGTCTGGTCGGGAGTTGGGAACGCTAAACATCTCCGTCCGAGAGGGAAACGAGGAGAGGGAGACGCGAGAGCGAGAGAGCGAGAGAGAGAGAGAGAGAGAGAGAGAGAGAGAGAGAGAGAGAGAGAGAGAGAGAGCATGAGCGGAAGGGAGGCAGAAATCACAGACAAGCCAAGCGGTACACACGCAACGCTATTTGGGTGTGCAGTAAGGCGCCAAACAAAGTAACATTTAGCGGATAAATGTAAACACTAATATTTCTTTTTTTCCCCCTGGACTTGTTTCCGCTGCTCGGAGAGCGTTGTTTAGACTGTGTTGTGGCAAGAGAGATATCCCCCGGCGTTGTGGAAAGACTGCTCTGTGTATTATCTCTTTTTTTCTTTATTGTTTGCTGTGGAAATTACGGGAAGTTCTTGTTTTGACGTTTAACTTGCGAGGAAAGGGTAAATGCAAATGCGGTAGGTGACTCCGGCCGCTGGCTTCAACAACTAAACAGACTTGAAACGCCGTTTTTTTTTCTCTCTCTCCACATTGTAGGTTAGTAGGCTGTGCTGTTTGGTTCACTGAAATGTGAGACACTAGTGAAGTCGATACATTACAAACTGCTGCATCCAGCTGTTTCATTAGCCACTAGCCTACTGTAAACCTTTATTCACGCCTTTTTTGGATTGGATATGCGAAGCAAACTTTTTAAGAATGAAGAGAAGAAAATTCCCATAGGACGTCTCTGTTGTCTGGTTCCATCGCCGCCGTCCGCTGAACTGGATCTGTGTTATTATTGGAGTCTTTTCCAAGCCTTTATTTCCATGTTGTGGAGACAGGAGAAATGACATGCGTCTGGGATGGGCATATAGTGAGCTAACATACAGTTGCGAAATTGCCTGATCGAGCTGATAGTGAATGATTAAGACATCCAGCAGGGGAACCGACTGTAGTGCCTGCTTGTGCGCCGTGAAACGCCGCTTTCAGCCCGCTGTGAGCCAGTTCGAGGACTCGGTTACTTTGTGTGGAGAGTCTCCGGAGCCTATATGGAGGAGTGGAGACAATGCGGCCGGTGGTTGATAGACTGCAAGGTCCTGCCCCCGAACCACCGGGTCGTGTGGCCCTCGGCGGCCGTCTTCGACCTGGCACAGGCCCTTCGAGATGGGGTGCTCTTGTGCCAGATGTTGCACAACCTCTCGCCGGGATCAGTGGACCTGAAGGAGATCAATTTCAGACCCCAGATGTCACAGGTGAGTTGCAAACTTCAAGCCAGCAGATGTTCGGTTGTTTGATTTACTACACCTCCAGGCTATGTTTTGTGACTGTACACACACACACACACACACACACACACACACACACACACACAGACACAGACACAGACACACACACACTTATATATTGATTGATCTGCTTCTCATTCTCACCTTGGGGTTGCCAGGGCCACTGACATGTTCCATGCATTGTTTGGAAATCTGAATTATTATTATAATTTTTACAGCATCTCATTCCTGGATTTTTTCCAGTTGGTCCACAGATTTGAACCTTCCTGTCACAACAAGCCTACTTCTTGGCCAGAGCCCAGTGCAGAGCTATCAAATATACTATCAGTATATCTGTGATAATACAGCTGTTTAACAGAAGTGTATGGTGTATACAGTAGGTTACACGCTTTAACACATGCAGAGGTCCATTCTGGTTTGCACAGGTGATGAAGGAGCACGGTGCCATCCCTGCACACAAGTGGCGGTTAGATCCTGCCCCACCTCGAGTCGATCATGTCTCTAGGTCTGTGTTTTGTTGGCTGTTTGTTTCATTTTCTACAAACAAGAACTTCTCAAGTTTCTATGTACCGGTACTTAAGCACACTTTGCAGTGTAACTTTTGTAAGATTGCTCATTGTCAGGTTATCAAGATGAAATGTGTCAGTAATTTGTAGTTGCTATGCAATGACGGCTTCACC